>NC_043967.1:10558531-10858531 GCF_902148855.1 Sphaeramia orbicularis | reverse complement strand
CACAGAGATAAGTGGGAAACAAGAAATCTGTTATTAAAGATAGTTTATTAGACCAGGGTTACCAAACATTTAAATTCACGGCCCCCAAAATAACAGTGCCAGAGACTGGTGACCCCCACTATCCCCAAAGTGACTGAAGGACACATGCAATGATACTGTGGCATATTTGCCACATTGCATTGTGGGTAATGCTCATTGTATTCTATTTTATGTGCAGGGGTGCATTCCGTGCCACACATACCCCACAATAACTACGCGCAGTGACAGTGAAACCTAATGTGGCAGGCCAAGTCTATCATAACTTAAAGTTTGGCTCCCACAGAGTCAGGCGTAGTTGACTCTGTGGATTATTTGAAACAGGCATTTCTTCATTTCTATTTTTTGTTTGTTTGTTTGTTTTTTTTTACTTTTCATGTTTATTGAAAGCTACCTCAAAAACCACGTGCAGTTTAGTTTTTATGTTGCAAGAGCACACTTAATCAGAGTGTTGTCTACATTTTAGTATGTTTATGTTCTTGGCACATGTTGGCAAAATTGCACAAACTAAATTAAAAATGTTCTGGAAGGTTCTTTGGGCTAAATAGTCTGTTTTATTGTTTTCTTTTAGGGCTATGTTTTACATAGAGAAATTCTTTGGTTGGACTGTTCAGAAACTTGCAAATTAGTCTCAAAGATCAATGTAAAGAATCATGATCAAATTTGAGATCGTGATTTTATTTTTTTAAAAATCGTGATATGATATTTTTGCCATATCGCCCATCCCTACTCTGCTCTTTCATAGTAATACCTCTTCCTTCAGTACTTGAAACTCATACATCAAATATCCTTCCTTCAAATTGTTAGTAGAACAATAATGCCCTTAATCTGTTGTAATTACTTTAGGGGTCACTTCAAGATCATTCTGAAAATCAACTCGCAACCCCCCATTGGTGTCCTGTGACCCTCACTTTGGGAACCCTTGTGCACCGTTTAATAAAATTTCTAAAAGAACACTAAACAAATATAAATATTTGCAGAGAAGTGAAAACAGGTAAAAGCCAATAGAATAAATTCACTAACAACAACATGTTCAGAAGAAGTTAAAATACTTGCTTTCTTGAGAAGTGTTAAGCTGTGACATGTAACTATAGTAACTCTTAGACACTGTGTGCATTTTTACTCACGTGTTGTTAATGATTTGAAATTTCTCTCCTTTCTGGAAAGTAAGGTCATCTTCAGTGCGAGCATCATAGTCGTACAAAGCTATAAAGAGAGTGACTCCTCCGCCTGTAAGTGTTGACACAAACACACACACACAAATCAAACTAAACAGCAGGTATCACATTCATACTATACATATTATTTCACACCAAGGAGTTCTAATAATAATCTGGGATTGATTTTATTGTCTATGCTGATCCTTGATTATTTTATTTTGTCAGAATCCTCCAGTATAAATCTGTCTATTAACATGGCCATATACAACATCTTCAGCAAAGCACATATACAAACAAACAAAATTTAAGAAGTGTAGAGAGGTCCGCCGATTTACTCCGTTATTTATTGATTTGCACTGTCTGGAATATAAGTGATATAAATGTGACTCTGTTCTCACAACCACATATCGTACTTGTTATGCCTCCAGGCCGTTGGTTTGTGTTGGTGTTGGGGAAGACGGTGCTGCACGAGAAGCCTTTGTTGAAGTCTGGGATGGTCTGAGTGGGGTCGGGACAGTAACGGCCCTGAGTCAGGGCTGTGGACAAGCCTCCATCTGTGTTGCTAGGAGACAGATCTGTAATGTCTGCTGTTGCTACTGATGCTGCTGCTGCTTTGGCGGACTTCTTCTGTTTGCAACAGGCACACCCCATAATAACCGGCACGGAGACGGAGTCTGTAAAAAAGGCAGATAAAATAAAATAACAAGCCACAACTCTTTTTAAATATAAAAATGTCTGTTCATTTTTTTTCTCTGTTGCAGCATTAATTTACGCTGTTTACAGCTAGTTAAAGTATTTTCCCCTTACAAAGGTAACAACAGAGGTTTATTTGGAATAAAATAAAAAGAAATGCACTGTTCAAACTCAACAGTTTTAAGTGCAGTAATTAAAGATTCACACTGCAGCACTTGACATGTTAATGACAACAAATTAAAATAAGGAACATGTGGTTTATTCAGTATGAGGTATAAGCAAAGGTTAAGGTTGCTAGAAGTCACCCCTCTGTGAGTGAAACCTGAAAAAAACAAGTCAAGCCGATAGAAAGTGAAAGCAACACTCATCAACAACATACAGAGGTCCACTTTGGTAAAAGAAAAAAAGAAAAAAAAATAACAGACAGAACTGTAAAGAGAGAAGTCACCAACTTGACATAAAAAATTTAACTTCCCTTTAGCAAAAGGTGGAGGAGGAAGAACAAAAGACTGGTGGAGGTAAGGCAGGAAGGTGGAAGATGCAGAAGGAGAAGTTCACTTTTTCTTACCTGATGTCTTCCTCTGTCAGATCATCTGTCAATCACCATTGCCACTGGAAAAAACGAAGGAAAAGAGAGAAGAGAGGTGAGTGACAAGGGATGGAATGAGAGAGCGGGGCAGAGAGGGTGAGTGGCAGAAAACCAGAGAGGGAAAAGATAGTAGAGAATGTGAGAAGACTCAAATGCAGTAAAGCGTGAATACGGAGACGTGTGAGAGAAGACGTAGTGAGACAGAGAAGTTAAAAAAGGAGAGACAGAGACAGCTAGCGATAAGGGAAGACAGAGAGAGATGTGAGGTTAGCCACTTCCCTTTTTGCTTTACAGTTTCGAGAAAGGGTATTCAGCCATTGTGACTGGACAACAGCTGTGAATATGTGTGAGAAAGTGCATGAGTGTGTGTTTAAGACTCTGGTAAACTGACATGTTAGACACAGAATATTAAACAATGGAAAGTGACATAAGGTGACAGCTACTGATAATGCGATAATGTGTTTTGCAAAGATCATTGTGTTGATGTCCACGCACCTATGCAATTCTGACTTCCAGTTTTGAGTCAACCACATTGTTTCAATACAAAGTGTGTTGACAAAGCATATACTTGTGCCAAGGACATCAAGAGGAAATAACATACACAGAAGTCTGTTAAACATTTTAATTGCACGAAGAAACACTTTCATGCAGTCAACAACCTGAGACCTTATCACATCCAGCACCTTATATAACCTTTAACCTTATATCCTTAAGGAAATCTACAATAAATGTTAGCTACTGCCTTGCTCAATGGCTTTATCTGGCAGTGCAGTTACAAACAATGAATTAATTCCTGCCTTTATTTTACATTTGTTGCTGATACTGATTTAATGGTACAATATACACTCACAAATACTTTCATGCATTCATGGAGTTGGTGTTGGGGTCTATTGCAGTTGATCAGTTATTGACATTAACTAACTCCATTTCTAAAATACCAAAAGGATGATGCTGACCAACTGTTTTTTTTGGTTTTTTTTTTCTTGATAGCTTTTTTTGATGCAGGAGTTTGTGTTTTACCTGTAGCTATGATTATTCTTTGGAACTAGATATGGTAATAATCTGACACAATGACAGAGCAGCAGGAGAAGAGGTAGTGAGGCGAAATGCTAGCTCACTGCTTTGGTAAAACACTGACCTCACCAAACATTTGCATAACAACATATTTGACATTCTTGTGAGTGAAACCAAACCACAACTACAGTTAAGCTGTTGCAGACATCAAAACTGTCTATTAATGCAGTTAAAATTTATAGACAGACCACCAGAATGCTTATTACAGGATTCTGAAGAAATGAGAACAGAAAACAACTACCTCAGTATTCTAAGATTGGTTCAAAGTAAGGAAAGTTGTCTACAAAGAATTCAGCGTGTTATCAAGGATGTAGACGACATGTTTAAGATACATTACAATACGTTCACACGGTGCAATTAAATACATGTAAATGTCTTGTCATATGTCACATATTGTGCCTTTAAAGATAACTTTTTGTAGTGACTATCATGAGAGACAGGAGAGGCTGATGAGGGAGGGGCTTACAAGGAGGAAAAGGCCTGGTCTACACTCAAGCCTGGGTCACTGTGGAAATGACTCAGCTTTGATATGTGGTTTGTGCTCTGTCCATTGATCAAGACAGACAGTAGTGATTGTAATTTTAAATGCCGCAGTATCTAATATATTCTGCTCTCATCACTATAAATTGGGTGAATGTAATATTAGAATCCCCTGGGTACAAAACCATTTCTTTTCATGGCAGTGCAAAGTACACCTGCCAAAATGAGCAGAAAGATGAACGCAATCCTGAAAGTGTCAATAAAACTGAACATCATACATAAGTTGATGAGGAGCTGTCGTGTTAGACTGACAGCTGAGTACAGAGAGGCCCTGGGATTCAAACTGGCAACCATTCAAAGTAACTAACTCCAGGCTGAAGTCACCCCACCTACTGAGGAATGTGAAGGAAGTCACACACAGGAAGAACAATAAAGGTTATGGCAGCAAGGGACACAAATCCTCCAAAAGGTAATTCAGCTTCATTATTACAAGAAAATGCCAGAGCTCTAGAATGAACGGCGACAGGTTGTTCCATCTGCACCACAAATTCCCCGAAATTCCACTCAATCTTTAAAAAAACAAAATCTATAATGGGCGACGTCCAAACCGTCTGTTGCTCCCTCAGAGAAAAGTATGCACACATTTTAGGTGCGCGCGCGCACACACACACACACACACACACACACACACACACACACACACACACACTATCAGGTCAGGCATCGGGAGAGTTACAGGAAGTTAGCCCTGTTAGAGTTTCCTGTCCACCCCTCTGATGCCCCCCCCTCCCCCTTTTCCTGGAAACTGAGGACAGGGTCCATCCACACACACAAACACGCACATGAACACAGACGTACACACACAAAGCAGCTGCAGCACAGCAAACACCCCAACAGACATACATTTCCTTTCTCTTACTGTTTTTCTGTTGTAGTGCTCTCCCTGCTCCCAGCCGACACCCCTCTTATAATAACCTTTCATTTTCCCCCCATCCACACTTTCACTGGACCAGAGCTGCTGCGGCTGCTGCTGCTGCTGCTGTCTCTCTGATGAACCTTTAAAAAGGAGAAGTGTGTAAAAGAGGCCTCTTCCTTTTTATCTATATACCCCCCTGACCTTTCTCTCATCTCACCTGTCGCTGTTGTCTGTGAATTGCAGATAATCACAGACCTGATCAGAGCAATAACACTGATATTAATCAACACACACACACACACACACACACACACACACACACAGATGCTGGGAAATATTTCCAGTATACAGTAGCCATTGTTTGACTTTGTTTGGTTCCTGTTGTTGAATGTGTCTCTCTGTTATCTTCCTCTTTGCACACAGAAACTGTGAAAATTCATAAATAGCATGTAATAATTAAGTCGCATACAGAAAGTCTGTCATAAAACCAACAGTAGTGCAAGAAGTATTTTACTTCACTAAAAGTACCAATAATTTAGTACCATACCAATAAGTTTGAATTATTTTATGTCCAGTTTTATACACACAGACACTAGATAAAGCTGAGGGAATAAATATTATTAATAGATAAGGAAAGATGAAAAAACAAAGTTCTGATATACAGACCTGTTTTCCCGATTTTGTGCTTTTTGCTCTTATTTTTGATTTTTTGTGAGATATGGAATGATTTTTAATGTTTATTGAATTCAAATCATGTAAGACACTAAGAGAAAAGTCACCAGAATTTTAGCCTAATATATCATTAACATCATTCCTTAATTGCCTAAGTCATATTTTTTTCATGTCACAGTGAGTGATGCAAAATGAAGCAACCGTGTTAGGAGAGAAGTATCACAATTTGGCCAAAAATAGTACTAAGGAAGCTAATGATATGCTGCTTTTTGTGAGGTGTCAGAAGTAAAAAAAAAAAAAAAAAAAAAAAAGTCTAGTTTAATGCATCATATTTTAAAAGCTTATTATCATATTATTTATAGTGAGAAATCTTCATCTTCATGTAACCAAACTTGTCAGACAAACATAGTAGAGCATAAAGTACAATATTTACCTTTCAGGTCTATAATGGAAATTGAAACACTCAGGGGAAACTACAAGTACTTCAAGTTTTACTTCCAGTACAGTATTTAAATAACAGAACATAAAGACACATTTAACCCTTGGTACTCAAGACTAAATGTGTAGCCCATTAGATCATAGAGAATATTCCTACATAACCAAATATTATTCACATACACACTGAAGCTGAATAATAAAGAACCACTTTCAGTTTTATGTTTTCACATATGTCATTGCTTTGTGATATTTATCTGGGTTTCTCTTTCATCAGAATTACTCAGTGAATTGGGTGGATGTGACTATGTGGGTGTGTGGAGGTGGGGGGTGGGTGATAAGCAGGGCTTGTATACTTCAACTGGCACACTAACTTAAAAACAGTCTGAGTTCCTCTTTGTTTACTGAAAGCAAGTAATGAAAATGAGGTACAGTAAGCAGGGCAGGCGCACACACACACACACACACACATACTGTGGAAACAATCAGCTGCTACAAAAGTTAGAATAGAGACAACACACTGTCTCTAGTAATTGTATAGATCAAACAGGTTTCCTTTCTCACTGTCAGAAATACTTGAATTGTACTGCTACCAATTGGAAAAACTGCATGAGGTACAAAAGTGGCTCTGTCATTAATGTTCGCTCTGTTATCTTTAAAATAGAGCTGATTTAATGAAACTCCTTCCCCATATATGTTTCCTCTGTTGTCATGGTTATGAAGCTAAACCGTGTTGACTGCAGATACACAGCAGACTTTTGTAGCAGCCTGTATCTAGAGAAATACCTTAAATACTGAAACACAAGCCATTTCCTCTGCTGTGGAGAAGTGTGGTGTTGGTTTGTGGTGAGGTCTGTCTGCAATAACAGGTCAGTTTCAGCACACACTAATTACCTTTTATCACAGCTAACGTTAACATCATTTTCATTTGTATTTCAAATTGGGACTGTTTAAAAGGATCATGCCATTCAAACTGAAAAAATAAACTCCTACAGTTTACCTAGATACTGATACGTTTGTTTTTATTTGTCAAAAGGTAAAGGGTTCCCCTCCAACATAATATAAACTATTTTCAGTAGAATTACCTCTCACCAGTACTGACCAATGAATCGTATTTCGTTGCCATTGTGAGCATGCAAAATAAACACTAAGAAACTGCCAATAAATAAACACATTGTATTTAGACCTGCTATGAATTCACACAGTGTGGGAACATTTAGCCAATCAGATGAAGCCACAGTTGATCATAAGCTCCCTGTATATCAATTCTTGTCAACAGTATCATCATCATCATTGTATTTATGTTGTTTTGCGAATTATACACTGTCCTCATATCATGCCAGTTTATGTTCCACCAATGTAGCCCTCAGTAACAGGAATAACATATAGATATTTTCCTGTTAATTTTTCAAATGAAAGTTTAAGTTCACCTAAAAACTTAAATTGACACTTATTTTCACTGTCAAGTAAAGGTTCAGTGTGTGTGGTATTTAGTGGCATCTAGTGGAGAAGTTTCAGTTTGAACCGATTGAATATCCGCCCAAAAACATGAAAAGTTATGGGGTAAGGAAGATGTCAAAATATTTGTGTGCATAAAACAGATATGCATACATATTAGCCCATAGTTGCACAAACAATATATATTTGTAAACTCTTGAATGACTTCAATCGTACATCAAATGTATTGTGTGTATTTTGTTTGTCAGAATAGGGATGAAAAAGTTTTGATATCAAGAATTATAAACACGAAATGCAACTTTACAACTGTGCTTTCTCCATCACAAAAACAAATTCACCAATGTGACTCTACTGTCGGCTGTAGCTCAGTTGGTAAAGCGGGTCGTCCAATGACCAAAGAGTCGGCAGTTTGAATCCTGGCTCCCACTATCCACATGTCAAGACACTGAACCCTAAATTGCTTCCAGTAGGGCCAGGCAGCGCCTTGCATGGCAGCAGTTGCCCGCTGGTGTATGAGTATGTGTATGAATGGGTGAATGTGAGGAATTGTAAAGCGCTTTGGGCACCATGAAGGTGTAGAAAATGCACTATATAAGTTCAGTCCATTTACCATTTACTGTCAAAAATACGTCACCACTTCACAGGCATGAGTTGAGAGACAGCAGGCACATATGAGGCACTAGCATGGGTTCCACAGCAGCTCCATGCCAGTGCCTCAGTGTGCGCCTGCAGCACTTCTATTATTTGGGGCTTTTCACCCAGGACCAGGGTTACATTCTACAGGTTAGGGTTAGGGGATAACCGGATTATGACACTGCACTGACACAAGAACCCGCATCAAACACGAAGTGCCCCAAAAAATAGGAGTCCCATGTGCCTGCTGTCTCTCAACTCATGTATCTTCTGCCCAATAAATAATGCGTATTAAGTGATGACGTATTTTTGACAGTAGAGTCACACTGGTGAATACATATTCGTAACGGAGAAAGTGCAATTGTAAAGTTGCATTTCGTGTTTGTAATGCTTGATATAAAACTTTTTCATTCCTATTCTGACAAATAAAATACACACAATACATTTTATGTATGGCATTTTAGTTTTTGCGCAACTATAGGCTAATATGCACTAGGGGTGTTAAAAGTGCACTAGTTGGTACCGAACTGTTTCGGTTCAGGGCCTTCGATACAATACAGAGGTGTACCGAACGAATACATGTACCCTATGTGAAGAACGCAAACACTCGGGGAAGAAGGGTGACCACAAGCAGAACCCATGTGCAGGGTTTCCCCCATATACATTCTGCAGTGGCGTTTCTGCCGCAGCTGAAATCTCAGTGCTGCTGCAAAAAAAACATAAACACTTCAGTCTGAGGCTGGGCCACCGATAAGGGGGGTAAGCATGACAACAGAGAGCATAACAGAGGCACAGAAGCCAGGTCGGACGTTTGAAGTGTGTTGAGTTTCACTTTTGGTTTTCGGTAGTTACAGAGCGTACCCCCCATACCCCTCCTTTCACTGGTCTCCTTCACTGTACCGAAAACGTATCGAAAACATATAGAACCAAAGACCCCTATACTGAAAACGTACCGAACCGAAATTTTTCTGTACTGTTACACCCCTAATATGCATGCATATCTGTCTTATGCACACGAATATTTTGACAGCTTCCTTACCCCATAAAAAGTCTCCAGTAAGCATTTTGTTTTGTGCATTCTTGGATTTTACTTATGAGGAAATTAACTCTGATTCACTCTCATATACGGTAACAGTAAAGAGCCTTAACACTGGATACCACCTGCTATGAAAAGGAAAAAATAATAAGAGGAAGTTTGCTCTGGGCTACAGTACAAATGTGGACTTTATGAAAGCCAACTCACTCCCTCTCTAGATACATACAACTCATTCTAAGGTAGCAAAATCACACTGATTCTAATTAATGCATGATTCTGCACAAACACAAAGATAATTATGAGCGTTACATTCCATTTCTTAATTAGAACATCTTAATTCCACCTAAAATTTTACACATTGAACCTTTAAATAACTGAATGTTAAGTTCTTCTACTAACTGATGGGGAAAAATGGGGAAAAATGTCAATGTTCTCCAACGTACAAGAAGATATCCTCAAATGTTTCATTTCTCATTTGGGTCCACAACCCAAAGATTTTCATTTTGCTGTCATAAAGCAGAAAATATTCCAGTTTAACAAGCTGGAATCTGAATATTTTGATTTTTTTTCCTTAAAAAAATGACTCACTGAAAACTCAAACTGGCAATTAATATCATAGTTGTCAAATGATTGTCGCAACTCTACTGACTATCAGTGTGTCAGGATGAAGGGAGGGATTTCACAAAGAATAAAAACTAGGGAAATAGAAAATTTATATTGGATAACAGAGATGTCCACTTAATGAAAATCCCAGCAAACTGTATGTTTCAGTAATTTTTTATACCCTGAACAATATAAGGACGCAAATAAAGTATGACCTACAGAGCATCAGCGTACACACACTGCACACACTAATAAAATCACAATAACACTACGCGCCACAGTCACACTCACAAACATCCAATTCCAAGTGACACACCCTTTCCTGCACAGTGGACTGCTGATAAGCTGCTCCCAGCGGGGAATTCATGGAGACCACAGAACAACCCACAAACACACACAACCACACAACTGTTCAGATCGATAGTTTCTGTACTTTCACACCGGTCTCTGCTCTTCATCTCTTGTTTCTCCACCTCTTGTCTTACTTTTTGTCCTCTCCTTTGCACATCTCCCTCTCTCTCATTAGAAGGAAGCCCCACAGGATGCAGAGTGTGTGTGGGGCAGGAGTGATAGGACAATGGGAAGCAAGCTGTCACTGAACCCTCAGATGCATTATACACACACACTTAAAGGAGGGGGGATGGGGAGGGCCAGTGGAAAAGAAAGGTGTCTCGGCCATGGGGACGTCCTGTTTCCACATGATGTCACCATATCCTTGTCGAGATACAGAACAATTTTGGAACTGCATACGTGAACACTTACAGAAAGTGAGCTGCTACACCTGTTTCCTTAAGGAGTCAAAGTGTATGCAGCTGAAGGGATCAACATAACACAAAGCAGAGCACTTGCACAAAAACCACATTACAATAACTTCAGGGTCCTCTGCTCATTCTGGTTTGACTGTACAAATCACAACCTGCTAGGTGTGGGAATGTTTTGTCATGATGGGATCATCCAACACTGGCCATTCCACTCATACTCTCACACACACACACACACACACACACACACACACACACACACACACACACACACACACACACACACACACGCCCCCTTCCTTCCTGCCCAGCTCCATAGCCAAAGACAGGAACTGACCTCGCACAGAAACAGGAAGTGATGAAGTCCGGCCTTGGGTAGCCTAATCGCGGTTTTTCCCTTTCCGACCCTCAAAAATTCCACGACGACCCCTTCATACCTCCCCCCTGAAATGAGCCGTTAAGATTTACAGTGATAACTTAGAGGAAGATGGAGATGCAATTATATAAACTCCCAGCAGCTGCAGAGTTGGAGGAATAAACACCTATGTGATGTCAGACAAATAGGAACACCTCAGAAAGATGGAGATGTAAAGGATACATCCAGCCCTGCCTTTTCCTCAAGGCGGCTTCCTGTAAGCCTGTTACAAAATAATTCTAAGCCACCTTTACCCATTTCAGGTGCTGCTTCTGCAGCTGTTCTTACAGATCTTTGAACTGAAGTGACAATCTTGAGAAACCAGCTATCTGTGATTTAAAAAGCACACAAAAAAACACTCAGCTCCTGTCCTTTTGTTTCATTCAGTCAACACCAAACAGTCCAGTCAGCTTTTGCTCAAATTCACACACATAATGCCTTGTCCTGTTTTGGATTTTAATTTAACAATATGCACATCCCTCCACCCTGAGGACTTAAAGAACACATCTTCAATAGCGTACTCTGAATTTTGGGTAACTCCACTCTTTCAAAACTGCACTGTCAGATTTCTAAATATCATCTTGTGTTGTAGCAGAGGAGAAGTGTTGGTAGAGGGTCACTTGCGTTTGACAGGCAAGAACACAAACTTCCTTTTATTCAACTTTAGCAGTGAACTGTCCAAACTTACCCAATTTTCTCCTAGACTGAAATACCCACATTTGTTTGATTTAAATTAAAAAAAAAAAAAAAAGATTTCAGCTGAGACTAAGCATTAATGAGTTAGCTGCTATTTTCAGTGTCCTCTGACCTGCAGTTACAGACACTTAAATATTACCTGTGGGTGATTTCCTCTGAACATAAACGTTAATTTAAGAAAACAGCTTATCCAGAACATTTTGGTCATATTTTATCTATGTACCTACTTCTGTATATGTCACGTAACCTGTCTCACATAAGATTCCAACTACTTGTTGAAACAAATGTCAGTTCTTCTAAAATTACCGCCTAAGTATCGGCTCGTGATGCTCCAGTTGATCATTTGGATGTTAACAGGTGTGAGTGAAGGGAGCGGCCTCACCATGGGTCCTGGTCCCGGGCAGAGCTGGAGCAGATGTGGAGCAGAGGTCTCGTGCCAGTGTCTGTCCTGGTCTCACAGAAGAAGGCTGCTGCGACGCGCGACTGTTCAGATGTGAGCGCGCGCCCAGTCCGGAGACTTTGGGAATGAACTGTGCGCGCACACTGAGGTCCGCCCCGGAGGACGGCGCGCGCTAATTATTAAGCTGAACAGCAGCAACTAGGAGTGACAATTAATATGATTATTAGCTTTATGAAAAGAAAAAAAAAAAAAAAAAAAAAAAACTCTGGTAAAACAGCATAAAAAGTGTAACTTGTGAGTGCATAGAAGCACACACTCATACAATGTTTGTTAAAGTTTAAGAGTATGACAGTCTGGTGACTAATAATGAAGGCTGCGCTACTCCTGGTGTTTGCAACCCAAATGCAACACATCGTGTGTTTGGTGTGAATTACAGGAAGACTGAATGAAATGTGTCATATCCGCGTACACGTTACAGAAAGGCACCAAAGACAGCCGTGAAACCGAGCCCACTATTCAGCCCGTTACAGTGACACAGACATTTTTGGGGCCACATTTTCACGTTACGACGCAAATATATTGTCCCACAAAATCACCTTGAAGAGTGAGTTGACTTGATAAATTGGACGGGGCTGTCATGGCTATTCTTTCAGGTCTCTGTCTCCATCTTGTGGTGAGTTTCTGTAATGTCAGTTACTACGTAGAACAGATTTGGACCCGTCCAGCGGATGCACAATAACAACTACAGGGTCAGAGAAACGATTACACAACCAGTTTTTAAGCAGAAAAACACAGTGGATACCATCTAATACAAGAAATCCAGACAAACAATCTTTTCATTTTGATAACAAAGTAACTTTATTATATAGAAAAATACAAGGTCTGTTTCTATCTCAGCTCCGGTGTGCAGTAAAGTAGTCATGGTCTGATGAGCATATGCTGGTCTACATAAGCATTCAGACCATATTTAGTCACATGATTGACAAGAAAATCTGCAAAGGAACATAAATGACAACCATTCTGCCAAGCCTTATTCCCCCTGCATACTGTGGATGTTATAGATATGTCTTCATGTGACGAGAAATATGTGCAAGGTATTCAGAACACATTAAGCTCAAGTGGCAAAACAAAACCTGATCAACTTCAGTGCAATATAAGTAACACATTTTAAATATCAGATATCCCCATTTCAAAGCAGCATCAAAAAATTAACACTGAAACACAAGATATGCAAATAAAACATTCACTGTAGTGTGTTGTGTGTGCAAGATACTCTATCCACATTGTGTTATGAATGAGGCCATGTTAGATCACAGCTGGCTCAGCAAGTGCTTTTTTCCACAGATATGAGTGGGTGAATATGTCATCTCATGTAGTGTGTAATGGCGCGTAAGGTGTAAAGGAGGGCTGCCTGCAGACGGGCTTCCATCACGATAAGGTTTGCATGAACCTGGTGGGGAAAAACAAAGCATCAGTGGAGCTGTTAAGCAACATGGTTTTTTAAAGCCCTATCTGTAGTGCTTCCTTCTCTAATGACATTTAATAATACAGGAAAAAGAGAGGACATACTAAAATGTCAAGTGATTCATCCTGTCTGACTGAACGGGCCACATCAGGTGCATGTCTGAACCTTTTCGTACCTTTTCAGAGTGTCTGAAGTGCCTCCAGAAGGCGTGGTAAATACGGGCTGTGGTCTGTTCAGGGTGACAGGCCATGGTCTTAACGAACACCTTCAGAGCGCGCTCCAATAACACATTCACACTGCCATAGTCGTAATCATCATATCTGCACGAAACCAACAGCAAACAGTTATCAAACAGTGTTCACAAAAACCTGAACATGAGACTGCTCACAAAGTGTGACACTGACCGTATCCCGTAGAGGCAGTGGATGTAGTTCCACAGGGCTTTTCTCAGAGTGTGAGTGTCCACGCCTTCATGCATGGCCATCCTGTGGTAGGTCAAATTGCTCACAACCTGCAAAATAACCATGAAGTCCCCCATCTGTCAAATAAGCCCTAGAACATAATTTATTAAAAGCCTGACAAAGATGCCAGCATCAAAACTGACAGCCCTCTCTCTTCTGTTGACAGCTCTCTCACTCTGAGGCATATCCACATGTACTATTATTAATCCCCTTCACTCGCTTATGCCATAGAATGTTATGCATTTTACATATTGTGTTAGCCTCATACCATAACTGCCTAAGTCAAGTCAGCCAAATTGTGATATCTGCATAACTTTACTCTCCTAATACTGCTGCTTCGTTTTATGCAGATATCACAATTTGTTCAAAAATATGACATAGGAAGTTATGCTATGAGGCTAACCATATGTAGTTATTGTGTGACCAGTGTATGTTTTCATCCCCACTGTTACTTTAATCACTGCTACATATGTATTCACCCCTGAAGCCTTTTGTCTGAATCAAACTGTAGTGTGTTTTCTCCTTTGGTACATTATGTTTGGGCAAGTGGGATCACAATAGAGACCCTCATGTACCCACCAAAACCACCCCACTGAGACTAAACAGAGGCGATCTCAGTCCATTCCCAAACAAACTCTAGAGCAGTTTGTTTGTGGTGGGAACCTTGATCCCACCGAGCTATCAGATGTATTCATGTTTGAGCTAAAGGGCTCCTGTAGCCAGTGTTGCTTTGCATAAAATAGAACTTACCTGGAACTTCTCATCCAAGAGTTGGCCCATGTCTGGCAGTAGTCTGTTAACTAGAGAGTAGCCGTGGTCCTCCCATGAATAGTCCTACACATATAACACACAGTTACATAAACCCAAGGACAGCAAACAGCCAACAGGTAGTGTACACAAGCAAAAAGCACAAATAAAGGTTATGTAGTGGTTTATCTGCAACACATAATCAACAGGAACAATCAACATGCTCTGAAGTACCTGGGCTCTCATTGTGGGTGGTGCTTGCTCCCCTCTAGGAGCAAAGTCCTCGTATCTGAACTCTGGATCCTCCACCAGGCGCAGCACCAGGTCAGGTGGGGCTCCCCGCACAACCGCTAGTTAAACACGAAAAAGAGGAGAAGTAAACAGCTGTGAATCAGGTGAATGACAGGGCGATGTATGGATAAACAAGTCTTTGTACCTGTGGGAATGCTTTCACTCCTCTCCCTCTCGAAGCGGGTAACCATCTCCTCCTGTGTGCATTCCTCCTCCTCCTGCTGCTGCTGCAGCTCCACCATCCTCCTCATCAACACCTCCACCTCCATCGCTCCGTCAACCAACTGACAGAAAAACACAGTGGAGGGCTTTGTTCATTCACAGTAACCCCACAAAGTTATGCAATGTCTACTACTGACATTAAACCAGCTTTGACAGGAAGGACCAAAAATGTTTCTTTTTGATTTTGTCCTCTTAAAGGGTCAGTTAATAACATATATATCTTTTTTTTTTTTTTTAAATCTTGCATCAAAAAAAAAAAAAAAAAAAAGATAGGACCCAAGGCCATATAGATCACCTCTATCAAGAATTAACAACAACTTGAATTTGTGGGGTTGTCAGGTTCTGTCACTATGTTAGAGTCCTGTGGTCTTGATGCAGGAGATCAATCTTCTAATAGAAGTGGGTGGTACTTTTACTGGATGAGAACTCAACAAAGTAAATGAAAGTCCATATATGACATCTAATAGTAACTAGATTAATATCCCTACCCATTTCCATGTTATAAATCATTAAAATATGGCCCATTAAAATTAACAGCAAATTTTTTTATAGTTCAAAAATTTGTCAAAAATCCAAAAAGCAAAATTTCTCAAAACTGTGAACAAACTTTGCAGACATTGTCCCAAGGAAGCAACATATAAAATCTGAAATGAGTCCGACCTGCAGTTTCGTCAGAGAAGATGTTTGAAGAAATTGTTAATGAAGATAATACCAGACACGGTGCCTTAACAATAACTTCTGGCCAGTCGGCAGATGAGCTAAAATTGCCAAATTTCGCAGAGACATTTTTATGTTTGCGTGAGACAATTTTTGCCTTTTTTGAAGACGACTTGAGACACAAAGGAAAGCGGAGACATTTTTTGGAAGTTTTGATGTAGTGAACAGTGTCATGTGACTGATCCCCAACATCTTCCTGCATATTCACATCAAGCATGAAATTACAACTGGTAACAAAACAGGTACTATGGACCCGTGAGATGGTCAAATTATTTCTTGGTCTCATCCACGAGAAAAACAAAACACACAGCCATTTTACTTATTCTAGTTGTTTATTAGCCATGTGTAATGGAGCCTTTACCCAAACCATCTAACAACACTACACATTGTAGTTTATTGGCTCAAAACCTGTTTATGGAATTGCATTTTCTTGTTTTTTTTTTCCTTTTTTGCTACTTTAAGGTTTTCTCCCAATTTTGACGGCTACTCTCATGCACTACTGTCAGTTTGGTAGTGGACATACACCACAAATATAACTTTCTAGTACATTCTGTTGATATGTTTCTCTTAGTACCTATAGTTCATTCATAAATTTCAATCTTACAAACTTCCCCTTTAGTAATCCATTGTCATCACCAAGTCCTTCCAAATAAAAAAAAGGTACTTTTCAGTGATTTTAGCTGAGCTTTAGTGAGGTTGTCCTTTGACAGCAGAAGACCCAAGTAGTTTCTTGAGCAGTGGAAAACACTGGAAAAAATGTCAAATGTTTTCTATTCCAGTAACTTGGACAAAAGGCACCAATCTAACATATCATGATGAATTGTAACAGGTTTGATAAGAATGTTTTTCAGTTCTGCTTCGGAAAATAAGAGGTCACGAGGACAGATGTGCTGATGGTAATAAATGCCTGCCTTATTTATTTAGACGGGATAAAAGCAACAGCTGGACTCACCTCTTGCCGGCCGTCCTCATGAGCAGGACTATGAGGACTACGGGGAAAGTGACTGGGTGAAGGAGGTTGGAAGGTAAATCCCCCGAGATGATCCGGTTCTGGATTGAGACCGCAGCCCCACACGAAGGAGCAGAGTGAGTGGGCGTGTGCCATCAGCACAACAGCATGGATAAGTTCAGCTAATGACCAGCGCGGGACAGCTCCGGGATACACCAGCTCCTATGGGGGGGACGACATCATGTAAAGACCGCCACTAACCGTTTTAGTGGTGGCTGTTACGATACCCTGCCGCCAGTGTGGCTAAGGGTAAAAACTAAAAATTTGGTGTGTGATATTCAGTAATGCACTTTAATGCTAGACTCGCTGTAAAATGGTGGACGTAAAAACGACTCACTGATCCCTTCAGTCTAAGGTGGTGAAGAAACTAAAGTCATTTTCATGTGATTAAACTTATAATAAAAATGGAACTATGAATATTATATTCCATTTCTGTAATTAGATCCTCATAAATCTTACACACTCGACCTTTCAAGAGTCACAAAAAAAGTTTTCAGCCACACCTCGTAGCTTCTCTCAGAGTATGCAGTTACGCTCTCATGAAGCAACTA
Source organism: Sphaeramia orbicularis (assembly GCF_902148855.1). Lineage (NCBI taxonomy): Eukaryota > Metazoa > Chordata > Actinopteri > Kurtiformes > Apogonidae > Sphaeramia > Sphaeramia orbicularis. Next base: position 10,841,011 of record NC_043967.1, on the reverse strand, counting down.
AACCATCTCCATGGCAACTGGGGAAAATCCTTTGATAGAATAAAGTCAGAAAACGTAGCTAAAGAACACCACGCAATATATATTCACATATGAAACCTAACGCAGACATTATGAAGGCAGTGTATGGGCATTTATTGCACATTTGATGTTTCAGTAGTGTATTGATACTTGCTCATGTTGTTTTCTACACTGTGTTTTGGAGTAAAAAGTAAAAATACACTAAACCTTGTGTATTAAACGTGATTATCTGATGTGATTTTAGGACCGATAAAAAGAGCAGCAGAGTGCGATACAGTGAGAGTGTGTGAGTGGGTGTTGTGTCTGACCTGGATGTGCTGTTGTGTGATGAGCCAGGGTCTGTGTGCCAGCAGCTTGTTGAGTGTTTGCAGGCTGCGGAGTTTGGTGGGAGCGTGCTCCAGACCGTTGAGCCAGCTCTCCTCCCCCCCAGCCTCCAGGAAACCAGTGCTGTGCTGCTGTACCACATATGAACAGTGGTGTCGAGCCGCAGCCTGGAAAAAATATCAGGACCGTTTGAGGTTAATGTAATGGAACGGATGACTGAAAAAAAAAAAACAAATGCACTATGCATTATACCTGTTCTTACTCATAAATATCAACAGCTCAAAGGTTAAAACGCCACAACTGAACTTTTCTGGATCATTTTTATTTAGATGAATGGTATTTCTGAGTGGAAGTGCAATTGAAAGTGTCCTGATGAGTGATGCGTCATTAAATGTTTATGGGAAGATCACGGTCTTTGGCTGACCTGTTAGATCCTCAGTGCGATTCAGGGTAACTGGATATCCCTCAACAGGAAATGAGCCGCCAAGTCCATTCACTACTGTCATTTTGCTCATAAAGATTACTTATGTTTTTCTGTTTGATTCCAACAACACTGCGGTGTGACTTTTTAGTTCCATCTTAGATCAATAATGGTCTCTTACTTTCAAGTTAGTATTTTTCTTGTCACAGGCATTTTGCGTCCTCATCTGACAGAAAATAGTGGACAGATTACAAACAATGGTAGAGAGATAGAGAATGCTCAGTGGTGTGTGATGGTCATATAACCTCCTGAGTTTTATTTTGGTGTCCATGCCTCTACCATGTGTCCATACCATGAGACCCTGGTAGAGGCACAGCTCAAGGCTCACTGTAGCAACATGTTAACTAGGCAATACCAGTGATGGCTTTTTAAGCGTCAGATAAGCATTAAATGGCATTAACTTCTTCCCAAATGATTAGATCATAATTGTTCAGCACTAAGCCCATCTGTTCACAGTGGCATTAAAATGCATCTCCAAAGTTGTTTCAAGTAATCATTTGTGATCAGCTCTCCCTTTCCCATTCTATATCCAAATAAATACACTCATCTATAGCATCATCTCAGCTTTTCTTTGCACATGTAGTTATATGTACAGGGAACGTGTAATATATCTTTGTGGGATTTCTGGAAGTACATATGTCCTTAAACACTATCAGGAGTTTGACATAAAAGGATGATGTCATCAGAGTAGGCAGTCCATCAATCTCTCCCAGGATGCATTCCTGTTAAGGCTATAGAGACATGTCCTAGATCACCTCCTGATGTATCCTGAGTGATCAGACATGAATGTGTCCTTAATGTGTCCTGTGTTCACACCTTGCATTAGAGCTGTCCACTTGCAATGTGATCACACAGGACGCATGTTACAGCTGCAGGACCTCCAGTCCCCTGTCAGTCCAAGTAAAATGACTAAATATAAATGTAAAGGGCCTGATGTTGTGTCAAATGGAAACGTGAAGCCAAGCCCTGTGTCAAAGCAGAGGCAAGAGCAGGAGAATCACTTTCAGACTGCATCTGGTGGATTCTGATCAGCTGTCAAATAGCTCTGAGAGTGAACGAAAATCACAAACTTTTGACTTGAAAAATATTTTCAATTGATGAAATTAAACCATATTGATGGTCATTATCAAAGAGAAACACAATGTAGAAACTTGCAATGTGGACTAGGGCTGCATATTGGAAAAAACTGGCATTGCTATTTTTTTTAAAACCCTGCGATATATATTGCGATACGATAAAATACTCAGGAGGATATAATAGCTGTGTGATGACAACGTAAGTGCTCAAACAAATTAGTTGCGTTTCCTCTCGTTGTGGCAACAGGTGTAAGGCACTGTCAACACAAAACACATGTTTCATTATCATCCTTCTTGTAGCTGAAATAATTCCCGATAACTGATGTTGCTTTTCTTTTTGGCACCAAGCCTTCGTTTTCAGTGATTTTCTCTTGTTTGTTGCTCATTTTTCAATGTTGTTACCAGCGACTTACTCCACGTGCAGGGGTGTGGTCTGGTTCAGCAAACTGATTAAGAATGTTTGTGATTGGTGGATCGCTGTGCGTAGTGTGTGTCAGGTACCCAGGATGAAATTAGATGAGAACACATTGAGTTCATTTGCCTCCTACATTGCAGGACCTGCGATGTGACTACTGTGCACACGCACATTGTGATGACGATGCTCAAACAATATATTGTGCTGCTCTAATGTGGACACAAAGATGAGTAACCCACAGTGCAGCAAGGTAGCATAATGTTCAGGTGAGGTAAGGAATGTGTCCCACATGTAACATCAGCTGGTGTAACTAGAGGGGCATCCTAGCACACATAACAAGGCCATACACTCCTGTCATGTTTTGTTGATTTATCTGTCAGCAGGATTTTTTTTTCATATCCTCTAATGTACCTAGAGTCAATATGCTGGTGGAATGCACCTTCACACAAGCCAATGTAGTGAAGTAAAGGAACAGACACCTTCACTTCAGTCAGTGAGGAGCATCGTTCTCTTTTCATTCATTTTATTGAACATTTTGCTGTTTCTTTTTTTTGTGTATCTGTTGGTCAGAGTCAGGGGTTCATTTATGGTACCAGCCTGATAAAAGAAGACTTCAGAAAGTTTTCTTACCATGACAGCAATGTAATGTCTCCAGTGGCGGGGCAGTGGGCCATCCATCTCCAACAAAGCATGCTGGGTCCTGAGAAAGCAGCTGAGGTAAGCAGGGTGCAGGGCCATGACCATGGTGATGTGGTCCACTCGACCCAGTGAAAGAAAGGATTCGATCAGAATATCCTGATCCAGCCCTTCTTTTAAAATCTAAAAATAAAGACCAAAACACAACACAGGGTCAAATGTGACAGTACTTTTACAGTAAACTTAACCTTTGTTAGAATATCAATGTGCTCTTGACACTTATTCTTAAAAACAGGAAACTAGTGATCATTTTAAGACTTTGCTCCAATGTAATTTACGGTTACTTTGATATTACATTTTAGACATATTAATCAACTACTTTGACTTTGTTCAGTGATAGAGTTTTGTTCATTTAGGCATTTAATCAGTTATCCAGATTCTAAACAAGTGTGAGAGTTGACATGACTATAAATTGGTTATCATCTTTTTGCCAGTTTCAAAGTATTGTGACTACATTGGCCTGGATTAAAAATTTAATTCAATCCATTTTCTTTGACCTGATGTGAGTAAAAGCTCAGACGTAGCGAGAGAAAGAGTGAGCTGTACACCAAATGAGTTGGAGGATTAGCAAAAGCAAGTTTCACTTAAACACAGAGCAAAGATAAAAAAAAAACCATAAGAGGGATTACCAAGACTCAAAAACAGTTGTACATTGTGCCCTCTTTTGATGACATGTTTAACTACAATGGGTCTGCTGAAACCTGGCGGAAACAAGGACCTGCTGTCTGACTGGTACTAAAACGTTCACAGGATACAGACAAGAAGCATTTCAAGAACCAGAGATAATTGGATGGAATAAAAATCTATGCAGAGCTGAACAGGACTCCCATTTGTACAACGGAAAGCTTGAAATGAGTCACATTTACTGTTACCTCTCCTGATGACATGAGGCAACAGGCACTGTGGTGTTGCAGCAGACGATCAGTCTTACCAACATAACAAAATATCTGAGCAAATAAGGAAGCACTGTAGTCCTATTTAAAGAATGTACACCCAAATACCTACCCAAAATCATCAACTGTTACTAGCCATAAAAAACTCTATTAAGGTATTTTTATTATTAAAGATGGGTATGTATATTGACAACTGGCACAAGCCCATATGCCCTAATTTTACTGTCAAATCACTATGCATGTATGTATATATAGTTTACAAGTTTTCAGGGTTAGAAGGAAAACCAGTTCATGCTGTAGATGTGGAACTGTGCCTCAGGTGATTTACAAATTTAAAAAAAAGCACTTCCTGTTCTTACCTTTGCCCCAATGAGGGCATTACATTTGTGTATTGGTCTGTCTGTCCATGCTTGTAAATCAAAATCTACAGTACATTTTGACTTGAAAAATCCACATCCTGGCCCTCCTCGAATGTGGTCCAGATCTGAACTCTAGATTTTTTTCTCCACCATTGGGAGCTAGAATGACATTTTTGCCTTTTTCTCAGAAATTAAGGCAGTTATTCCTCTCAAAATCTCCCACATTTAATGGGCTTTTACATTTGGTCTGAAAATAAGACTAACAGTATTGGTACCCACACCACCACAATTAACTTAGACAGAGCTGACAACAGAATCATGATTCCAAATCTTGGGAGTAGGCCCTGTGTTTCACTGGTCAAGGAATTAATATTTTACCATGCAATATTTTTGCATTACAACATGGTGTATATGGTCTGTAATCTGTCCCGTTTCCCATTAACACAACATTTTCACACAAGTCCATTTCAGACAGTTTGAAAGTATATGTGTTACTCAATCATTTTCACAATAAAGACCTATAATATCTGTAAAAAAAAAAAAAAAAAAAAAAAAAAAAAAAGGATTCTTTTAAGCATTAAACGCACCTCTTTAGCAGGAATAAAGGCGCTGGGACCTGAGGCCAGAGCCCGTGGTACTTCAACACCTTGTTCCTGGTGAAGGACAAAACAAGTAAGTATGCAATGAAAAGTGCAAACAACAACATAAAAAAAGAGATCTCACTCTATAAAAAACAGGAAAATAAAGATTACAATATAGGTTAAAAAAAAAAAAGTTTGATTAGAACATTGAAAATTGCTTTAAGGAAACATGTCAAATGGACAGTTGCAGCTTCTTTCCTGGGTTCCACAGACTGGAGCAGCTGGAATGTAACTGGAGAGCTCGGTTTCATAAGCAGATCATAAACTATCAGCACAAACTCAACTCACCGACATTATCGCAACACCAGCGGCAGATTACCGCCGCTTGTTATGTTTGTGGTTTTCTTTTAAAAAGGTCATCCAAGTTGACAAAGGAATAACTAACTGGAACTAACTGTGTGTTATTTCTAGAAGCCGCAGCGGCCTGTGACGGGGACCGTGGGGTGCGTCTGGGCTTTTTCAGGGCACCGAAAGGGGGCGTGTCCGGCCCGCTTGTTTATGCACTCCCCGGCAGTCTTGCATCACCTCCTACAGTTCAACGTCTGATGAAATACTCAGCAACCTCACCTGATAGAAAAAAGGCTAATCAGCTGATAACTGAGGCTGATCAGCTGTGATGAACCGGCGCTAATTATCAATCATTCACCTCATGGTGAAGTTTAATAAAGAAAGTAAAGAAAGAACAGGTATTACGAAAACGAAAGTTACTAAATAAAACAAACTCCCGATCCTCTTATCAACACATCTCTTGTTGGAAAGCCCCACTTGTTTTTGGTTTGTACTGAGTCTCTTCAGTTTATGTGACTCCACACCCAGTAGTAATGTTACCTGTGCAGTCCGCAGCAGCTCGGTCGCCTTTCCCCGAACCTCCTGCAAAGGACACGACTGTGACAGCCGGAGAAGGTGCAGCAGCATTTGTCTACCGAGCCGTGCCGAACCAGGACGGTCCAGTCCCAAACGCATCAGAACCTCCTGGCTCAGCTCCTCCAGAGCCGCCGCTCGCTCGTCCTCGTCTCTGCTGCACAGCCGGGCTAAGCTTTTGGCTGTCGGGACCACATCGGTCTCTGACTCCGACCGGTGGCGACATGAGTAGCCTCCGGAGCCTGCCGCACACTCCGCCGGTGTGTTCTGTCCGTTAGGCTGGCAGGTGAAGCCCGCAGCAGCAGAGTCACTGGCCATCTGGTGTGGAGGTCCTGCAGCACCACTGAAACCTGGAGCTTTAGAAGCGCCCCGGTTAAGAGTTCACTACTGCTAGCTACTGTTAGCTGACGTATTAACCTGTCCGTTAGCTAAATAAAGACGTTAATTTTCCAAACAGGCAAATAATACTTCAGGTATCAGCCAGCTGCCCTTGTTTATTGCGCTGTCATCTATGCCACAAATCATTAACAGCGACGGACTAGCCTCAAGTTTGATCGGGTCTTCCCCTGGTCATAACCGGCTCGGTGCACATACACACATACACACGGCTAAGCTAGCCTAGCTGCACTTAGCAGATGCTCCAAACTGTTTGAACAACGTATTTGACGGTGACTGCAGGTTAAAAAAAAAACGCCTCAAGACACCGAATTGAGTCTCAACTAGACTTCGTGACCAGCGTAAACACTAACCCGAGTTTAAAAACGACTTTGTCAGAAGCACCGAGAAGTGGCGTTAGTTGTTTTAGTAGCTGGTTTGGCTCAGTTGCTTTCTCCTCATCTGTGACGTCACAGTGACGTACTTAAAGCTGAGGACTAATGAAGCGCAGGTTGCATGAATTACCATCACATTTTAGCAGTTTTTATAAATAACGGAGGAATATCGGAGTCATATTAACTAAAAACCGAAAGTCCGAGTATATTACAGGAATTTTATCGGTCTTAAATTCAGTCTTGAAGGGGTGGTGCGTTTAAGCAGCTGGTAATTTTGACAACTCTAATAAGATCATGCTTTATTAAAAACAGCTGTCGTAAATTGTGACGAGCATACATGTCTGACTCTTTTTCTTGAAATGTCACTGTATTCTTGCAATACTATGACTATTTTTTATCCTTAGGGTTGTCTCTGATATGTCTTTGTAAATGTATGTATAATTTCGACATTTCTAGGGGATAACTCAAGCAGCCCACACAATTTAACTATCGTATTAACAGCATTTTGTAGAACATAACCTTAGATATTAATCATACTACTACTGTAGGTTTACTAATTGTTGGTTTGCTATGTAAACCTAAACTTTTCCTGGTAGGTCAGTGATATTTAATATTTCTAATGATGTACCACATATCACATGAAGCTGTGGCTGAATGTTTTTGTCTGTCCATTATTGTACACAATCAAATCATTGTGACCGATTCACGTACAAATACCCATTAAAAAGTCTAAACCTAATCCATTATCTTTAAATGTCCACATTTCTCCAAATTTAAAGTACTCCATTTTATAGAACAGAAAACAAGTCAGTATCAGCTGAATGCTTCTTAGGTAATATGATTAAATAGAGAATAATATTTATCTACGAAAACATTACTCGTTTTCAATTCATGTGTTGCCAATAAACTCTAAAACTGTGGTAGCCATCATTTGTGGCTCTAAGATTACTACTGATTACTGTTGATACTGTTTTCTGCAGAATTAGAATAAATTGTAGGCTTGTGTGGATCTGCAGGTCTGTCATTGTCAACAGCAAAATTTGTCTGTGTATGATTTTTTTATGTTAATTTGGCATACAATAGTTCAACAATTTCACTTCCTCAATTATCTTTATTTAGGAAAATATGGTATACCCTTATTATCAGACAAATATCTTACATTAATTTACTTGTAACATATATACTGTATATACCCCATTTAATATCAGATACCTTTGAGTTGGGGGAAGAAGAGCTGAAGCCCTCAGCTAGAAGAGAGGGAAATGTGACAGTGACAGAAAAACAAGTAAAGGTGATGTGCAGCTCCATTTCACATCTTGACAAGACACACAGACTCTGGGGGTTGGCAAGTTTCGACATTGTGTGCACAGGCAGCAACAACAACAACAACAAAAATAAAAGCTTTTAGTGTACCGTCACCGTTTCCCTATGAGGGAAGACTTTTATTAACAAACACACAGGCTGGCTATGGAGGATGACCTTCGGAGCGCACGCACACAAACACACATAAAGGCGTGGTCCCCATGACAACCAGGCCCTTCATGTCTCTGGAGACCAAGAGGCGGAAGAGGTAAGATCAGAAGAGGAGAGGTGGTTCTGGGAGAGCTCGGGCTACAAGCAGAGGTCAGGGTGCACGCACACATGGGTTCATCTTCAGTATTTTATAGGAAGTAAAAAATTGTTTGTGTGTGCGTGGGTGTGCATATGTGTAGGTATGAGTGGGATGTGAGTCCTTAGACGATTTTGTTCTCCAGCAAAGCGATCCTCTTCGACATACTCTCTAGTGAGACATTTGTTAAGGAGAGCAACAGTAAGACTGAAAACATGACAGCATCATCAAACACTCCCACTCTCCCAACATTACACACTGTGACCTGTTGTGTCACTTGTCATAAAGGATATATTTTTTTGTTAGGGCCTGTAGGGCATCTTCTACTTTCTTTTGGAACTTTACAAGAGAGTCGCATTCGCATGGGTCCTCCTCTGTTTGAAAAGAAAACACAAGTTCAGGTGATAATAATGAGTAGTACTCATAGTCAAATAACTAATGATGAAACTACTATTGCATGAATAATTTACTGTACTTACATTATTGTCCTTATGCATGTGTTTGTTTTTATAATCTAAAAGTCCATCTAGGGATATCCACTGCAAATTAGCTTAGCTATAAATGTGTTCGTGTGTGGCATCAGTCTGTGCTACATAATTATCCCTTCAGAAATAAACATTAAATCAATAAATTGAATGGGTTTGTGGCACCTTGACAGATGTTAATCTGCAGCTTCTTAGCAATCTGGGTCATAGTCTTAAAGTCAGCTGTGTAGAAGTAGTGCTCTCCAGTCGGCTCAGACGCGATCTCTTTCAGCTCATCCTCCACTGCGTTGCCCACTCCCACAGCATACATTTTGAACCCTGAAACATTACATAGAGAGATTTGTATTACTCTGATATACATTGTGTATTTGTTTATTTAGGAGACTCATTAACTGAATGCTAGAGCAGGTCCTCACATACAATCACTACCACGCAACATGATGAACATTAATTACCTTAATGAATATATATATATTCATAGTGACAACAATTCAACAGTGTACATACATTTAGATAAAATACTGATTAAACATGAATACGTAGACATTTTAAAATATACTAATTATTATTGTATTGTATGGAACTACTGTGGCACACACCTGTACTATCCACTCCTCAGTCTATCATCTGCACACTAATAAAACCCTCTGCTGTTCCTCTTTAAGGATGATTTATGTTATATTAGGCAAAAATAAAGGGCAAATTTATTGCAGCTTGTCATGGTTTTTAATTGACAGTTTTAATTTTGCTGAACTTATTTACCCTATATTACAGTGGCCTACTATAACAGTCCGTACCGTGCTCCTTGGCCTTCTTGGCGGCGTCTCCGATGTAGTCCTGGCTGCGTCCGTCAGTGAACACGATGCCCACCTTGGTGACTCCGGGTCGGGCTCCCTGACCAGGGCCAAAGCTGTTGTCTGTCAGGTAGCGGAGGGCCTGGCCAGTCATGGTTCCTCTCTCCATGTAGGCCATCTTCTTAACAGCGTCCTTCAGATCTTTCTTGTTGTTGTAGCGGCCCAGGGGGAACTCCTGTGTGGAGGCCGAGGGAAACATGGCATCAGTAAAGGAAAGAACCAAACTGTTGTTCTCATCATAGACCAAACCCACCCATACCTGTCTGACAGAGCTGGAGTACTGCACCAGTCCAACATGAGCTTTGCTGTCAGAAACATCCAGTTTGTCAATGATCTGGTTGATCCATTTCTTAACCAATTCAAAGTTCTCAGGACGAACACTCTTGGACCCATCGATCAGGAACACCACATCTGTGGCGGAGTTGCTGCAAGCTGTCGACATCAGACACAAATAAAATCAGTACATAGATGTGACAGAACACTCAACTTAGTTTACTGCTAACACCACCAAGAACAAAATCTGCACATCTGTGCGATCAAGGTGGTTGAGAACTAATGAATTACTTGAGCATGGTAACACACTGAAACATAAAGTTGACAAAGTTTGTCTTTTGTGAATGTTTTACCAACTTTTAGTGCTTTTTCTGACCTTTCAGAATCTGACCCCTGACAAATACATGTAAAAAAAAAACAATAAAACCCACACTGAAAGTAATACAAATGAAAATAAAACTAAGCCTTTTCAACAAATACAAACTAAACTACTAAACTAGACTAGAAAGCTTTAAAATATGATTTAAATTAAACTGAAATTGACACCAAAATGGTTAATCTCCTCCATCTTTAAGGGATACACAAGCACACACAGAAACACACACACTCACCACTGCAGCTGCGACCATCGTCCATGAGGGTAAAGCCATCTTTGCAGGCACACTTGAAAGATCCGGGAGAGCTGATGCATACCTGCTCACAGTCATGATCCCCAGTGGCGCACAGATCCGACACTGTGTATGTGTGTGCATGCAGAACACACACGTACACACAGTAGGAAATATGTGGGGGTGCGGACACGTACAAACACACACAATAGGGGGTGGGTGGTTGGGGTTAGGAGGAGAAAATAAAACTATGTCAGTTTGAAAACAGAAAATCTACCAGTGATTTTTAACGATCCACTGAGACCTGCTGACGCCGTGACATATTTATTGATTCCAACAGAAATTGAATATATGCAGATGAATCCAGTGGATCCTTAAAACAAACAGGTGGAAAAGATTGGAGTCGCCTCGAATAAACCTTTCTGTCTACATTGAAAGTGAGGCACAGGCTCGTCCAATAACAATCCAACACTGCTAACATGCAGCTCTGCCCTTGGACGGAGCATCTGCAGGGAAGAGCGGCTGCTGCAAAGTGAGTGACAGGCAGCAGCCGAAGCCACCGCAGACTGAGATCGCCGAAGGGCATTTCTAATTAGAGGTTTAATGATTGTGACTTATGGATCTGTAATTACAGAAAGATCAGTCACAGATTTTAAGAGTGACTGAAGAACAGGAGCACATTTCATTCCAAAAGTTGCTCCAGCTCTGATGTCCTCTGGAGATTTTAAAGAGGTTTGAGCAGCTGAATGAACATACGGTGATCTTTTTAAATAAAGCAGAGGACAAAAGGGAGGTAACAACTAACTGAAATGAAAAGAAGAAAGCCATGACACCTTACCCTCAGTATAGGGGGGCAGCTCTCTCCATGTGGATGAAGGCATACATGACATGTGACCCCACCCCCCAAGTATTGTCCTAATATTTCTCTTTCTGTGTTTTTCTGTCCCTATAGACTGATCCCTTTAATACATCACCCTCTCTTGCCCCTCATGACTCCTAAAACCAACCACCTCACCAACATCTTACCACAGAAGGCTTCCTGGAACTTCTTGGTCAGCTTCTCGATGACGCTGTAGCTCTCAACATAGTCCACGTGGTCGTCCAGGGGGTCACTGGCCATCTGTTTCAGGGTGCTCATGTCTACACGTCCCACACCAATGGCAAAGATCTCAATGCCTGCATCCCGAGCACGCTGAGCCACTTCCTTCACATTGTCCTGGGGGCGCCCATCCGTCACAATAATGGCAACCTGTGAGAAAAAGTGAAATAAAATAATGAGGAGAATTAACACATGTGGGCATGTTGTTCTTTTACTGTAAAAGTATGAGTCTGACCTTGCTAATCTCGTTGGATTTGCGAGCACCCTCAGCCTCACTGAAGGCCACATTCAGGGAGAACTGGATGGCCAGGCCGGTCATTGTTCCAGTGGAAAGAGGCTCAATCTTGGTTACAGCCTTAACGAGGCCGGCCTTGGTGCGGTGGGTCTTCAGAGACACCTACAGTTACATAACATGAAGGAACTCTATGAGAGACGATACCAGAGGGTTCAGTCAATGTTTACCGCTGCTCTCGTACCTCATTCTTCACACGGCTGGCGTAGTTAACAACTCCGACACGGGTGGCGTTGGGTCCAACATCTAGACCCTCGATGACCTTGGCCAAGAAGACCTTGACCTGTTCGAACTCTGAGGGTCGGACACTCCTGCTGCTGTCGATAATGAACACGAGGTCTGTGGGACGGGTTTTGCACAAACCTGCAGCTACAGGTGGAAAGGACAGGAAGAGGAAGTTTTAGGTAATCATATCTCATTAGTTTTGACCAAAAAGTGCAGATTTATGAAGGGTTTGTGGAGGTTGTAGGTGAAGGAGGGGAGAGAAGTGCAAAGGTAGGAGGAGCATGGGATGAAGGAGGCAGTTAGAGGTGCAGTACACACATATATATATATGTATATATATATATATATATATAAAACACACACACACAATAGACTGAGAAAGCCCAGACCACAAGCTATCCATATGAAAAAAAAAAGAGAGAGAAATATTGACGCAGAAAACTCAACTGAAATGGATTATGTCATTGAGCCTCTTAATGTCAGGAAACTATGTGTCTTAAATCAATGTTACTATAAAGTGGGCAGTTGGGATTTTTAGTAGAGGACACTGCTTTCACTTTTAAAGAAAACTTCCATCATCTGTGAAACCTCACTGATCTCCCTTCTCACCCTACACCTCTCTCGCCCACCCCTCAGTCTCCCCCCTCCCACTAGTTTCACCTTCTGTCATACTGGACCTAGTCAGTTAAACAGCAGGAAACTCAAATATGAACAAATTTGATTACTATTTAATCCATGACTGGACAGAGAAAAAACAAAATATACCTAGAAAAAAACTTTTGGCTATGAAATAATGTTTATCATCCATGGATTTTTTTTTTTTAATTCATTTTTCTTAGGTCCACACAAGCCTGGATTTTTTTTCTGTCTTGCATCACACCAATTCCATTTGCAAATCAAAGAAATACAAACTACTATTAACAAATCTGCATATGTCTAACATCACATATGATATTCACAACAGCCCTTCAATGAACTTCTATGAACAAATTCATTAGACAAAGAAAAGAACCAGTTTGGAAAATACACTTTTTCATGTAAAAACATGCTACAGCCATTCAACTCCTTTGATTTAGTTGCTTCTGGAAAACTTACTTCAATTATCCAAAACTTAATTCAGACAGATCAGACAAATAGAATGTGGGGGAAAAATCACGTAATAGGAATTGGAAAAAAAGTCCCTACCAACAGATACTGATGTTCAGAGTAGAAAATGTCTGATTATTGATTTTTTTTTTTTTTTCACATTTTAGAATGTTTGAAGATAAATACCGTGTTAGATCTAACCCTCACACCATTAACAGGCTCCGAGTCCTAATCCAGGTTAAGGATCAGTAATTAGGGTTAAAGGTCATAATACTTACCCATGGCAGCAGCTGTGCGGAGGTCTACGGTGGCATGAGCTCCGGTGAGGCTGAGCAGGAGCAGCAAGAACAGCGGCGGCGTAGGCGTCATAGTGACAGGCGACAGAGGGGGTGACGGCTAAACGCAAAAGGGGTCTGAGCGTGTCCGTGGACGGTCCCAGAGTGAGAAGCCAAAAAGGAGACAGAGCAGGCGAGGGCAAAGAAAAGGGGAGCTCCTGGTGGGCGATGGGGACAGCCACAAAGTGAGACTGAGTGACTCGGAGCTGCAGGTTATCAATGCAAGTGCTTCACACACTCAGCCCACAGACCCCCCCCCCTCTGTAGACCCAGTGTGTGTGCGTGTGTGTGTGTGTGTGTGTGTGTGTCTGTGGGTTAGAAAGGGAAATACCTGCTCTGGGAGGACCTTAAATGGTGGGCAGGGAAACACAAACACACCTTGATATGGGTAGGATGGACAGGTATGTATGTATGTATGTGTGTGTGTGTGTGTGTGTGTGTGTGTGTGTGTGTGTGTGTGTGTGTGCGTGTGTGTGTGTGTGTGTGAGTAGTAAAATTTGTGTTGTGTGTGCTTGAGTTCCTACAGTATGTGTGTGTCTGACTGGAGGTACAGGAGCTGCTGGGGTTTGGTGAAGTGTGCGCGCCAACACAGCCGCCCCAAGTTGGATTTGGCCAAAGCTCAAATAAACACCAACATGAATTCCTCTTTTCTCCCCGTGTTCCCTCTTACAGCAAACACACATTTATGGTGCGGAAGTGAAAGAGAGCCACCATACACAGCATACAGTGTTCCCGCTACTCTGCATGTTGAGATGTGTGTGTGCATTTCTGCATAAGCGTGCATTTCAGTATGACTTGTTGTACACAGGCCAGTTCCTGGTTTCCACAGTTCAGCTCAGTTCTTCTGAGTTATCATTTGATGCGTTCGGTTGTCGTTAGGTAATCCTTTCTCATCACTCCCTCACATTTTAAGATTTGTGGTCTCATATTGGATTTTATTACTATAGTAAGACTAATAGATTAACTATGTAGCATTTCTTTAAAACGATCTTGCATATTCACACACATAACAGGGCTAAATCTATAACCTTGTCCTAATAAACATTATATCGACTCATAATCCTTCTCGACTGTCACATCTGTCCATGTGTGGTGCACTGGTTATTACCTCCGCCAGGAGGTATTGTGATCGCTTTGCGTGTTTGTGTGCATGTTTGTTTGTTTGTTTGTTAGCAAGATAACTCAAAAACTTATGGACGGATTTTCAGGAAATGTTGATGCTGGCAGAAGGAAGAAATGATTAAATTTTGGTGGTGATGAGGGGGGTGGGGGGTGGGGGGGCAGATCTGGCTTGGCAGAGGTCTGCGCTCTCTGAGTGCTTTTCTTGTTTTGTCTGTGTTTTCTACTTTGTTCTTTTTTAGTTGTGATCGGGACTTGCTCTATCTTCAACCAATAACTGTATCATGCAACATGTGCAGAACAGACAATATAAAAATGTGTGAACTCCAGTCCATTCCTCTCTTCTCACTGCACTGCTCTGAGTGTGTTGCAGTTCTGTCTGAGATAAACTTTTGGATAAAGTACACTCAAGGTTACAGAGACCTCTGATCCTCTCACTGGGGCTGTATTATTTCTAGACCATATCTATGGAGTTATAACAGTATGATTGTCATTATTTGTGCTTTACATCATAAATGTAATGAAACAATAGGCAAAAGCAGTTTTATCTTTTTTCCCCCATGTCTTCTTTTCCCTTACCATCAACACTCACTCTCTTCGTCCAGTCCATTACACCACCTGACTGGTCTGCGAGAAATTAGATAGATAGATAGATAGATAGATAGATAGATAGATAGATAGATAGATAGATAGATAGATAGATAGATAGATAGATAGATAGATAGATAGATAGATAGATAGATAGATAGATAGATAGATAGATAGATAGATAGATAGATAGATAGATAGATAGATAGATAGATAGATAGATAGATAGATAGATAGATAGATAGATAGACAGACAGACAGACAGACAGACAGACAGACAGACAGACAGACAGACAGACAGACAGACAGACAGACAGACAGACAGACAGACAGACAGACAGACAGACAGACAGACAGACAGACAGACAGACAGACAGACAGACAGACAGACAGATAGATAGATAGATAGATAGATAGATAGATAGATAGATAGATAGATAAAGAACTATATGTTAATACATATTTTACCTTTAAGATATAAAGTCCCAAAATACAAAAATCTAACTAATTTCCTCCATTTCAGCTCGTGTCTTCTTCCCGCCTTTTTTACCATTACTCTCCTTTCCACTGTCAGGTAGGCAGTGGGCCCCAGCGGAGTAAACACAGTAGAAAAACACACTTTCATCAATACTCACATACACATCTTTAATCTTTCTATGGAGTCCACATACACACTGAACAGAGACCCCTCTTTTCCCTCCAACATCCCGCTCCACCCCAGCCCAACCCTGCATTCCTCTGCACCCCTTCACACACACCTCCATCCACACACACGACCTGAACAAGCCGCAATTCAGGGGGTAGTCTGGGAGGAAAAGAGGAGTTAGGGTTTAGGCTGTACAGTAACGAGCAAGACAGATTTCCTACTGAACTGAACATACTGCAAAATCAACAGAGGGCATGTGTGTGTGTGTGTGTGTGTGTGTGTGTGTGTGTGTGTGTGTGTGTTTTATGTGTGGTGGTGATGGGTTTGAGATGAAAGATCTGATATGTTTTTCCTGGATAGCATGTCATCTTTGGGAATGGTCTGTTCGGTTGGAAGAAGACACAACACACCCCCCTCACATATTTGTGCAAATACATAAACATATACAGTATGTACACAAAACACACACACGTTATGTAACCTTGTCTGCTTGGCAAGCAGGGACAAACACAAACATGTCCAGGTAACTGGATGAGCCATGCCCGCATCCATCATAAATTTGGAACTATTTCATAACTCCACGAAATTCACTCATTTATCAGCCTGTGTTTTTATGATTAAAGCTTAACAGCAACAAAGATGGATTATTGAGGTGTGAGATTACACAAAGACTTCAGTTTGCCAATTATTTTTATTAGTCTGTGAAAAATGCCAAAAAAATTAAGAAAGACACCCAATTTCCAGAACCTAAATAAATGTTTTTAAATAGTCTCATCAGACAAAGAGCCCAAAAAATCTGCTTTACAGTAGAACATGGTATTGTTTTTTGGTAACGATATTCCTCTGTAACCCAATGGTTTTCTTACAGATAAACAGGGTAAATGATTTGACCAATTAATCAGGGCCAGTAGGATGTTTATAAACTAGTGGCAGAAGTAGTCTCCAATACTTGATTGATAAATGTGAGGTTAATGTGAAATGACGGAGGGAAAATAATCCCTAAAAAAGCAAAAATCGATCTCACCTCGAATTTTCAAGGGAGTTCCCAATATGTTGAACCTTGAGCGTGACATCCAGTTAAACATTATCCACTTTTTTACAAAGTCAAAGTTAACTTCTGGCAGCTTTAATTTTTTCTCCAGGAAGGAATAATAGTGTAATCTGCTTTTTCCTGCTCCAAAATATAATTATGCCAGCTTTTAAAATCGACTCTGTCCGCTCTATTTCCTAATAACTACGACACACTCAGAAGATGAATGTCTATCAGTTTTGCAACTTAACTACAGGGTGTCCCATAAGTCTCCATACATAGGAGACATAATACATTCCATACATATATGGTTCTAACATATATTTCTTTATATTTCTTCTTTATAGTTCTTCAGCAGTGGTGGACACGCATTGAAATGTGTTCCCAACAAAATGGCAGCCATATAGAGCATATTATATAAATAAAAATGGTTTATGTCAAGAAATGTTTATTTTTCCTATGTATGGAGACTTATGGGACACCCTGTATAATAACTTAGACTTTGCACTTATTTTCTGTTTTTAGTTTCTGTTCTGTTTTCAGTCCTCTATTTAGTTACCAACATTAAAATAGAAATCTAACAGAAAGACATGGCTCATTTATTCATTCACTGAAAAAGGAAACGTTCCTGTAAAAGCCTGTGTCACAGCCAACAGCCCAGCCACATCGGGAGTTCAATCTAGAGTGTATTCATCACAATAGTAGTGCCAGGCCCACAGAGTAAATGGAAAGTCTAAAAACAAACATATTCCTCCATCTCCGGCACACTGCATGGCATTAAGCATTTTATACAAGGCCACAATCAAACATTATTTTTACTGAATGTATTTACTATAAATATGGTCAGGGGAGATGTTCTTTATCTGTCAAATCTGGACTTTCCACTGTTTGTCCGTGTTTTTATACAAGATTTGAATAAGCAAATCCTCTTTTAATCATGTGTACTCCCTCGTGTTCATTTTCCTCCAATCCCAACACAAGTCTATTTGTTGTATCTTTTCAAAACAAACTGACTAAATAACAGGTTCAAAAAAACCAACACCCTGAAGGCATTTGAAGCAGAGTCAAAAGATTGGGAGATCTCCAAACCATGTTTTGGCTTTGTTGCACAACCAAAATTATTAGTTTCAATCAGTTATATCAATAAACTTTGTCCACTAATATCAATAAACTACATTACTTGACTGTATCCAGGCATCGCAAGGTTTTCTTGTACTTTTTCCGTGTGTGTGCGTGCGTGCACATACTGTGCCTGGGTTTGGAAAGACTGCAAGGATTTCGTGTTTGACCACATCCATAAATACTGAAACAAGTTCCCTTTCTTCAAATCTCAGAATACTGAGTAAATATTGACGCAGTGGGATCAGGGTGGACTGAAGCATCCCATACCTGTGCTTGCACACTTAAACATATGTGCATATGTGCACACGCTCCATGCACATATGCTTACTGACAGACACACACACACAGCCTCCAGCTATGCTCTGAGCTCTCTCTGTTCACATCAGGGACGTCCTGGAAAAATTAATTACAAAGTTAAACATACATGAAACCCTCCTCAGTCACACGTATGCTCACTAACACCTCAGGAGATATAAGGACATAAATATACACTAAAGAAAACTACAATCCAGAGTAAAAGTGTGAGTGCAGTATGTCTGAAAGCAGGTCTCACACTGGAGGCTCATTCCTGAAATGAAGGTGTTGTGTGTGTTTCTTTACGCAGGAGTTTGAGACATTTCTGAACTTTGACAAAAAAATAACTTTATGTGTGCGTATTTATACTGCACTCCTCTTGCCAACAGTAACAGCTCAGTAGCCAGTGAGCAGGAAGAGAGAGGTTCATTAAAAACCCAAATACAGTAGTTACATAACCAGCAGTTCTGTTCATCCCAGAACCCGTGCTACAAACACACTCCTCCTTCATCCCCATCATCTTCCCCCTCCCACGCCTACTGGCACAGCCCACCCATCATCCTCTTCTCCTCCCATAGCAACAGTGCATCACAGCTCTCCTCCCCTGTCCCCAGACCAACTCACTTCTGCACTCCTCCGTCTCCCTCCTCCTACGTCTGCTCCCCTAGTTCCTGCCACCTCCTCTTTTTCATCAAACAGTTCCTTCTTTACTCCCACATCATTCAAGCTTCACTTCAAACTTGACTTTACATACAGCAAGACTACCATCCAGGAATATTAACTACAGTTAAAACAGGAAACTTTTTGTTTCACTTTCCCTATTGAGAGCATAAATGGCATGCAAGTCTCAAATGTCTTTTTTAGTTTCAGGAAAAAGCTGTCTGCTCTTTCAGAGGAGAGTTTCATATAAAGATTTGGTTTCCAAAAGCTCCTGCATACTAAGAACAAACAGAGCGGAAAGTGCAGTAAGTGTGTGAACACAGCAGATGGCAACACAGATTAAGGATTTGGGCTGTATAGTGATTGTCTGGGATACCTCTCCCCTCGTAACAACTGTCTTTATTCTTCTCCATCGGATTAGAGCCTGTCATTTACACCCCTCCCCTGTCATGATGGAGGGATGTCTGAGAAACAACAAACCGTCAGATCGCAGTCAGCGTGTGGCCGTCTCGCACACATTAACAGTGCCCTCTAGTGGCCTTAACAGTGGGATAAAGTAAACAGCAGCATCCAAAGGTCCAGATTTATAGCAATTTAGTAGGATCTTATTAGTGAAATTGAACAAAATATATTTAAAATTATGTTTTCATTAGTATATTAGTATATACTCATTCAAAAAAGGGGATGGTCTTCCTATCTTCCATGTTTCTTGAGAGTTTAGACTTTTCTTTCTCCTTGACTTAGAAGCCTTGAGTGGACAAAACAGGAAGAGGTGTAGTAAAATGCGGGTATTCAGTTGGTTTCCACTTAGATGTCACTAAATATGACACACTCAAGCTTTAAATGCAAAATTAAAAGATTATCAGAACAGTGAGCATTTATTGCAGCCCAGCCAAGACAGCTGACATTAATATTTTTACTTACAACCGTTAAACTTAGAGTAGTTACATAATGTACAGAGAACTACAAAATAGAAAATATAGGAATATTCACCCAAACATAGGATGTGCTAGTATAGTTTAAAGTCACACTCTTTCAAACACACACAAACGTGCAGTCAAAAATGTATGGGAGAAAAGTCACAGTGGAAGTGACTGTGGATCTCTCGAGGACTGTCATACTCAATTTTGACAGAGGGGGGCACTGGAGGGCTTTCTGGGGAGGCAGAGCTGACCTGTGAAGGCAGCAGGGGTGCAGCCTTAGGTGGAGTGTTCTCCGCTCTGATGCAAGAGGGCCGGAGAGTGGACACAGGAGGCAGGACGGTGGTGGCGCTACTGGTGCTGGTGTGGGTCTGGATGTGTGATGAGCGCTGGATGTTAGTTTGTGAGGACCCATGGTCACCGCGGGGGAAAAATAAAGATGGAGGCAGGGCGGTGGAGGAGGGCTGCTGGTGGTCTCTGGCAGCCCCCATCATACTGGGGTAGGATGGAGGACACTGAGGACGTTGGTGGACAGTTGGCTGACTGTACATGTTGCTCCAGGGAAACGACTGATAAGCTGTGATCCCACCTGGATGTAAACACACAGTAAATCAAACAGAAGGGTTTTGTTTTGTTTTGTTTTTTTTAAACAGAGCTGCCACTATATTGTTCTTAAGAAGCCCCCTCAATATGCAACCTGTATCTGATTACACTGAAATAAAAGCACACATAGTGCTGCATCATTGTGTGATTTTAGGTAACATGTTGTGATGTAAAACAAATGTCAGAAAAGTACATTTTTGACAGTAGCATCCTAATTCCTGTAGATTAATTGCTAATTGTTCAGAGATTTTAAATTCATCCAGTGTGGGTCAGGGGGAGTCTGAGGAGTCTGAAATTTATACATGAAGTCCATCCCACTCTGGAGACAACCAGCTCACCTATTCATGCTGTAAATATCCAGTCCAATTCCTTTACCAATATGGTTTAAATAATTTGCTCATATTAATGAAGTTGTCTGCTCACAGTGGTCATTTTTTATATTTTCATTTCAGAGGCTGGTGCAGCATGCACTTTTAAATGATGGCAAGAAAACAAAAGTAATTTAATCTAAAAAAAAAAAAAAAACACCACCAACAAAAAAACAGCATATGAAGCATAAGGCAAGCTGCCAAAACCAAACCATAAGACGCAGCAGTGAATCTTGATGTTCCCCTGGCTGTCTTATGTAGTTTTCATCTTATTTTCAGGCCTGTTAAAAATTTAGAAACTGACTGAAATCACTGCCAAGATGTGGCTTTGTAGCCTATTCCCACAACTGATGTTACTGTATTTGTGAACACAACACTGATTCAGGACAGGGCTTCCCTTCCTTTATAATGCCTAAGCATAGAACCCAAAGCCATTTTGGTCAGGAGCTAAGACAAATTAATGTAAATCAATGTGGAGTGCAATAAAACTAATTAAAATTACTTTTCCCAGATCTAATGGTTGTACTTGTTCCCTAGTGAACTTCTTCAGCAAGTTTTGTTTTTAAGCCTTTTGGGTGTTTTTTACTTATTTTCTCTAGATTTTCAAAAGCTACAGAAAAGGTAAGTTAATGGTCCAAAACAATGTGATACTAAATCATGTGACTTTTTTGTGTGAAGACTACCAAGTTCCCAAAATGTAAACCTAAATCTTCAACAAACATGGAAAATTCTGTGAAAATCTATGCAGTTTTCAACATAAAATAAAGACTTCTTGGGAAGGACTGACAAATTACAGGACTAAATGATTCCCTGCTGCAAATTCAACATCCAAGCCCTCCAGAGACCTACAGAAACCCCCGATTTAGGCATAGACTAATCACAATTTCAAGTACTGTAAGGTAAGCAGATGAAATTTAGTAAACAGTGACACAATTTGTTTCATTATTTTACATTAGAGAAACATACAAAGGTCCATTATAGATGATGAAATCTGCATGAGAAATAAAGTGAACAGTTTGATCATAATAGTAATCTACTTCAAGTGAACAATTTGACTCTGGTACCCTTTAAACTAAGTACTTTTGACTGAATTTGCACTTGGTTTGTACTCATGAACCAGTGTTAATAGAGTAGGAACTGGAGAGCTGCAGTTCTTCTGGGATTTAGAGTTTCATCTTTCAAATTGAGGGAACATTAAATACAACATTATCTTTTTAACAAAAATCTTTAAAATGAAATTAAAAAAACAATATCCCTTTTCACGGCCCTGCCTGTCACCCCAGTAACTCACCATGGTGACCACTGGACTGCAGCAGGATCTGTCCAGTGCTTTGGGACTGGAAGTAAGCGTGGCCTCCAGTGGAGTAGGTCACCACCCCAGTGGAGTTTCCACCTGGACCAAAGGTCAGGTAAGAGGTAGGGTTGGAATCTGGAGGATTGGGGGTGAGGTATGGGGATGGGGTGAGATAAGTCATGCGGGGCAGTGAAGCTTGAGGTTGATGGTGCGTCTGACTGGTGGGGTAGGAGGTCTGCAGCTGGTATGAGAGGTTGTTCTGTTGACTGGAGGTCGTGTAGTCAAGCTTCTCCCCAAAGTCAAACAAAGAACTGGAAGTACAGAAAAGATATTTAGTAGCACACAAAGGCATAATTGTTGTATTACAAAATAAAAATAAAAACACTAATCACTGAATTTAAATAGCATATTGCATCAATTTGTTCATAGATTTTCACAGTTTTGGATAGATTTCATGAATCACATGTGCTTTCTTTATTTGTATGTACATTGTGTTTTGTGTACAATCCACTGTTCCCAACAAAAACACCCTTGGTGGGACTTGCACAGCCAGATGCAACACAGAACTGTGGAATTTGGGTCCTATTGGTACGATTTGGAAATACAGCACATTGAGATTCGTACTTGTTTTTGTCAAATGTGGGGGTTTGTTTGTTGTCATAAAAATACTTATGCACAAAGCAATTACTAAATTAAACACGCCCCAGCACGGTCTCTGACTGCTAAAACCAACTTCCATCTACTATAGGGACTGACTGTGTGAGCGATCATTATCACTATTTCACAGGATCCCTGCTCATGTCTGCACATCTCCCAGCTGTCTCTCCTCCTGTCAGTACTTGTACTTCTCGTTCCTGTCGAAATCATCTCCTAGTATTCAAGTCACAGTGTGCTGTGAGCGGAGCTGACCTGGTGTCAGCCTGCAGAGTCTGGGTGTCATGGTGTGCCAAGGAGGAGCCACCCTCTAGAGCATCCAGAAACAGAGGTGGGGTATGGGCCAGAGTGTTAAGGAGAGGGGGAGTGGGATTTGCAGGATTGTAGGATGTTGTATGAAAGGGGAAGCTGGCTCGCCGCAATGGGGGAGGGCTGTGCATGGGGCGGGGGTGGTACTCTGCAAAACCTCCTTGAGATGAAAGCTGGTACTGGTCCCCATCTCTTGCTCTCGATTGACCTTGAAGAGAAAACACACAAACACTGCATTAAAGATAGTGTAGTTCAGTGTCTGAGGAGTTGTATCATCTCCACAAGCAGGGTGAAGGTAAACTGAGCTTAAAGTTCACTAACTTCAACTCATGGACTGTGAGAAAAAAAAAAATTCTACTTTTACAAGGTTTCTGACGGTTTTATCAACTTCATTTCACAACTTTTTAAATCCCATAAAATCGAAAGCATTTACAGTGTTTGTGTGTGATATTCATTAGCATCTCGTGGTGAGGTTGTGGTTTACATCCAATTGAATACACCTCGTCCCACGGTGGCCACTAAAACTATTTGGAGCAGTGTTTGTCAGGGTTTTTGTCCCGGATGCCTACCTCCATAAATGTAACAAAAGAACGGGAAAAAGTCTGTTATCAGCTACTGCAAAAACATGACAGCACAACAGTGTTGACTCCATGAAGTAGGGCATAGGATCACATAATAACAATAATAATAATAATAATAATAATAATAATAATATTATTATTATTATTATTATTATTATTATTATTATTATTATTATTATTATTATAGATTAGATTTCTATAGCGCTATGTGACCATCTTATCACATAAAAATACAATCCACGACCCGAATCATCATTTCTGACTTCTTATTAAATGTACTTTTCTTTTACAATCAAACTTACATTTTTCTTTTCATTTTCTCTGGTTTAGGCTGTGTCATTATTTCTTCAGCAGCAGCAAAACAACATTCCTATAGGTTAACATGGACTAAATCTGGACACTCAGACAAACAGTACTCATGAGTTTATTTTCATTACTGCTTTAATCACAATAAACTTGCAAAGTAATGATTATGCTCACAACATTAAGGCTATAAATCCATAAATTAGTGCAACACTATCTGTAAAATCTCATTATTACACTGATAAGGGAGTTTTGGTAATAGTTTTTCAACATGCATTTGGACACAAAATCAACCAAATTTACCATGTAATGTATGAGTAAAACTATTTTCAGCAGCTGTATTTCTAACAGCAGCATTTTTTCAACACAGCTACCATCTTGAAGTTAAAGTTACCATAACAGCTGTTTTGAGACTCATGGTACTAGATTTGGTGGACGTATGATCATTTTATCATTTTGTTTCACTAAACAGAGCAAGAGACAAGAACAATGGTAATGGTTAGAATGCTGCCATTATAAATTGTTGACTCTTGGTCAGTGCATCCACTTGATAGAGAAATTTAATGAGCTGCTAAAGAGATAATGATCATCGTGAGGATGATGGGGCACTCACAGAGGACAAGAGATTCAATGAAGGAAAAGTAAAGTGTCTGCACCATAGAGCATAATGACGTTATAAGTTTTGAGCAGTGTACTTGAAATCAGTGCATATTCTCATACCTGGACTAGTCAGTAGATTTTCGTACAAGGATGAGGTCTGATTGGACAGGATGGAAAAAGGAGGAGCTGTAGGGCCAAGCTGGGGCAGCCTGGAGGTAGAGTGACCAGAAAAAGAGGAAGGTCCCTTACTAGGAAGGAAAAAAAAGACAAAAACAGGTCATATTTATGTTTGCAGGTAACTTTGTGTAAGTATATCAAACAAGTTAGGAGAACCTCCACATTGCAAACACAGAATATGTTCTAGGGGTTACTGACCTGTTGGGTGCCAAACTGGAGAAAACAGGATTGACCTGATGATGAGGGGAACTGCTGCTGCTGCATCCAGCTCGACTCTGTCTGTGTTCAATCTTTGCAGTGATGGAGCGCTCCACCTTCCTCCACTTAGCCCTGCGGTTCTGAAACCACACCTGAGACACAGAAATATACAGAGGGAGTCAAATAAAACAAAATGGAAAGAGGATGTGAACAGAAAAAGATTAGAGAGACAAGAGCTAATGTACTGGCTTTAGTATTAGTTCAGAAAATAGTTTATTCTTTATTGTCAAAAGTAGGTTCTTCAAATGGACAGGAGAGTCATAAGAAAACAGTTGTTAGAAGGCTAACCATTATTCTCTGTGGTGTGACTCCAACTGACGCAGCAATGACTTTTCTTTTGTCTGCATCAGGATAATGATCCTCCTGAAACAGGGCCTCCAAGTGCTCTAACTGATCTGCATGCATACATGCAAACAAACACACACACATACAGACAGACACAAACACAATGCAAATGGAGCTATTTGCATTAAGTTGAAATATGCTTGAGCTAACAGTCATTTCACTTACCAGTGGTATAGAGGGTTCGTGGTTTCTTCTTCGGTGCAGGCGGCAGGAGGCAGCTGTCCACTGACTCCAACCCTGGCATCAGAGGAAAGCTGAGGGTCTGGCCTTGGCCCCTGGTGCTGTAGCGGATGGAGCGTCGGGTGGAGTACACTTGGGTTATCTCCATCTGCCGTGAAGAAATAAAAGTTTACCTCATTATTTCTATTCTCAAATGTATTTGTCAGTGTAGGGATTAACATTTTAAACTGCATTTAAATCAACATAGTTTGTAAATAAAAATTTTCATAATCAGGAATGTTGTGTTTCAGCGACAATAACACTGAGACGTGCAGACACAGCCGAATGTTTTAGTCCTGATTATCAGTGAAAACAGTAATAGACGCTGATTCAGTGAAAAAAAAAAAAAAGAGTAACAATGTATGAGTGCAGACCTGGAAATCATTGTCAGAACATATTAGGGGCTGACCATCTACTGGTATACATATGATTTTCAGCATTTTTTAAATTAATAGCTTTTTTTTCACCAATATCTGATAATTCATTTAAATTGTGTTTCTTTGAATGTGATGAAGCTGCCTGTCTGTAGTCATCAATCTGTGCTCTCAAATCGGTGTAAATTCTTTCTGCATCACAATCTGGTGCTGCTGAGATGGGAATACTAAATGAAAAAACTCATTTCAATAAAGTTTTAATGATGTTTTTTTTTTTAAAATTTACTTTATTTAAGGAAATACTGCTGGGAGCTCTCTGCATTTTACATTTTCAGAGAATGTTGAAAAATTGTGGTTAAGTTGAACACATTCTTAAGCTGCAGGGGCCAGTCATCAGGGACAAAAATGGCAGAGGTGGAAAATGCAAACCCTCCCTCTGCAGCTTCTCCTCTCAGTCTAAATCCAAGCAGTACAAAGTTAGATGACCTGATGTAGTGTCATGCACCATGGAAAAATGAAACCAAAATATCACAATTGTTGGAGCTGTCATGTTGTCTCTCTTGAACCAGGAATAAATTCACAACTGAGTAAATCCTACCAGAGATCAGAACATCCATCATAGCATATTTAAGCCCCCTGCCTGTCAGAAAACAGCCACGACTGGCAAAAATCATGTGAAAGGGTAGATTTTCAACAAAAAGCAAATAAGGTGAAGAGGAGGAGCAGAAGTCATGTTTTCCATCAGACCTTTTGAATGATAACATGCTGAAAAGTTATACTTGAAAAGTTGTGGTATTACTATTACTACAGGATCAATGCACTTGCTTTTAGCCATTTTGTTTTTTAAAACATGTTTCCATGTATACTGCATCTGTATCTTTTAGCACTGGTCCAACATATAAAACTGTATTATCTGTTTCTATATTCTTACTGTTTTTATATACTTTATATTCTTACTGCTAATAACTACTCATTACTACTCCCTTTTAGCACTATTATGGCTTGTCATGTGACTTTGTAACTTGTTTGTTTTTTCTGGTTTTATCTACCCACTCTGCTGCCTCTTGGCCACATCAGTGAGAACTTGTTCTCAACTGACCTACCTGGTAAAATAAAGATTAGATAGATAGATAGATAGACAGACAGACAGACAGACAGACAGACAGACAGACAGACAGACAGACAGACAGACAGATAGACAGATAGATAGATAGATAGATAGATAGATAGATAGATAGATAGATAGATAGATAGATAGATAGATAGATTCAGTATTGATTCAGGCTGCTGCAGTATAGAGGCAATTCAGTTAAGTTTTGTGCTGCAGTTTATGTTTACCAAGTTTCTGGCACTGAGATTTTAATTTTACTGCAAATATACATCACCTTGATTACTATGGATTAAAAAAAGTAAGATTACAGTTAGATAAGCAAGTAAGATAAGCAAGAGTAAAGAATAAGGTATAATAACATAGTTCACTGGATAATTTTAGACTCAAATGGAGAAACTGATCTCAGAGCAGGTTAATCACTGTGGACTATATTCTCACCTCAAGTGGCTGTGGGGTGGGCTGGGGGAGACTATGCTGTAGGAAGGGGCTGTGGGGCCTTTTTGTGTCCTGGGACTGAGGAGGTGCAGGTTGGATCGGGACCGGAGGCTGTGAGGAATACAGCAGGGGAATGGGAACTTGGGGACAATATAATCCTGAACCCCCACAGCCCAGGTAGATGTGGTCAGACAGGTCACAGCTGTCCATCAGTTCACCAGGGGCCTCGGGCCGAGCTGAACTGTCCTCTGGGCTGGTTCCTCCAACATCCTGTATCTGAGTCTTCTTGTCTCTTTCCACTTTGTCACCGACACCTTTTGTACTTCTTCTGTTTCTCACTCGTTCACTTTGCTTCCTACCTCGCCTCTTTCTACCCTTCTTCTGTTTGTCCTTCTCTTCTGAACATTTAGTTTCTTTAACCTCCATCTTATCAGACACTGTTTCAATGTTCTTCACCTTGTCGTGTTCTGTCTGCACTTCCCGTGCCTCCTCCGTTTTCAGCCTACTCTCTGCCGTCACCTGTTCCTCTTCTCCCTCTGTCATTGTGCGTTTCTCTTCTGACAGAGCTTTTTCTTTCTCATCCTCCCCCTCCTTTTCTTTTTGCTCCATCTCCTCCACAGCCTCTCCATCCTCCCTCTGAATAAACACCCCCTCCTCCTCTTCTTCCCTTATCTCCCTTTGGTCAGTCTTCGTTTCCAGATCCTCCTCTTCCTCACACCGAAGGATCGGACAGACTACAACAGGAGAGAAAAGGTTTACACACATTTGTCCTGTAAAACATGGACTGCTTGGTAAAATGTGGTTATTATAGTTACTTAAACAAGACCCTGAAAAGTTAAACACCTTTTCAATCAGTACCAGAATGTAGCTGCCAGATGTTTAACATGGACTAAGAAAAACATCACATCTGTCTTTAACACTTTCAGTGCCATGGGCCGATTAAATCGGCTTTACGAAAACAACCTGTAAAGTGCCACGGGCCGATCAGATCGGCTTTGGAGAACACGCCACATTTGTGTACAAACAAACCATCCACCCCCATTTCTTTCTCACATTTTGATGACGTTCTTTCTGTGTCCCCCTTTTGAGACCAAGCAGACGGGAATTTGAGGTCACGCGACCGAATAATATTTTTATATCTTTTTAATGTTTCTTATTCTCCGGTGTTTCATCAGAGGGAGCCCTCCATGCCGGGGGGCGGCTGTGGACTCCGGGGGCTGTGGCGCCTTCTCTCACTGGGGTCCGCTCCTTTCTGGTGGGTGGGGGTCCCAGTTGGCCCTCTCCCACTAGTTGGGATGCGGGGCTGTGTTGCTGGTGCCTGGTCGCCGGGGTCGGCGGCTGCATCCTGGTGCGGATGGCTCCCTGAGACAGCGCCTCCTAAATTGATGTTTTACTTTTACTTGTACATTTTTGTTCTGGTCTACCCGTGTTCAGTCAGTCTTCTTAAGTATGTGTGAGCTTGTGGGTTTGCATGTATATGTGTGTGTGTGTGTGTGTGTGTGTGTGTGTGTGTGCGGATGAGTGGGTGGGTGTGGGTGGGGGGCGGTACTGATTTTTAAACTGATATGTAAAGCACTTTGTGCTACAGTTTTTAATGTATGAAAAGTGCTATATAAATAAAGATTATTATTATTATTATTATTATTATTAATTATGCAAATTACGATCAATAATGAATCGGCTGCGTCCGGTGCGTTTTGAATCTAATTAGCAATCGGTCGGATGTTACCGAGCGGTTTCCTGCAGGATTCTTCAAATATTATAAAAACGACGCGAAATACTGAAAAACAGCCAAATTCTGTGGCACTTTTAAGGCTTATTAGCCCCTTAACTGTCTGGCACTTAAAGAGTTAACTGCACTGACTCTCAGTACAACATTAGAAACTGCTTTAAATGTCTGCATTTTTCTGTTACTTTGTGCAGCTGAGGACCTTAGGGGAAGTGGGATGAAATCTTAAAATTCTAACAATGGTAAATTAGAATATAGACTGGTATAAAAGTGCTTTTGACTCAGTACTCATGTAGGGTTTAAGGCACACACTTACGTTCCATTAAATATAGGATTTAACTTTGCATTGCTCCTAGCTACTTTACAGTTATTTTAAGAAAGTCAGCCAGCAAAGCAACAGTTTAACCTTAGGGGATGCATGTATTAAAATAATAAAGGTTAATTTCTGCACAGTGGTGCCAAGCAAAAGGTAAGACTACCTTCAGCCTTATCAGTCACCAGTGGTAACCAGTAGTAACCAGTAGTCATCTGTTTTAATGTATGCAGGTATTGCTTTTACTCGTGTACAAATTAGAAGCCCTTGTACTTAACTTGAATATTTCCAGTCTATAAAACTTTTTCTGTAACTTCTACATCTAAGGCACATATTTTACTTTTTATTCCACTACATTTCTCTGACAGCTTTAGCTCCCATTCAGATTTGTCTTTTTCACTGTGTATCTGAAAATGTGTTACTTTCCTCTTGGATTTACAGGAACATGCATTATCACAAAACTGAAACTAGAAAAGCACTCGGTGAGCGCAGACCTCCACCAAGACAGATCAGCCCCGCCCCCCCCCAATCACGACCAAAATTAAATCATTTGTTCCTTGTGCTGGTCTCAACATGTCCTGAAAATTTCATCCAAATCCATCCATAACTATTTGAGTTATCTTGCTAACAGACAGACAAACAAACAAACAGACAAACCCCAATGAAAACATAACTTCCACTGTCCCTTGGTGGAGGTAAAAAGGTCATGAAAAGTCAACTTTTTAGAAATATGTTACTTTCATGTAGTGATGCTAAAATCATATAATTATCTAATAGAATATGATGCATTGTTGTAGATATAACTACCAGTACATTAAGTATTTCAAAATAGTTCAGCTTTAACATCTTGGGAATGTTCCCCAGGTTTCTGAAGGGTTATGTGCTTATTGGGTTTTGGTGAACCTCTTCAAGAATGTGCACATAATAAGTAGACATATATCAAACAAATAACCCTAGTGAGGATAAAGCGGGTTCAGAGGATGAATGAATGAATGAATGAATCAAACAAATAAACATTAATGATACAAAACTTAGTAAAGATACCCATTGGAGACTGACTAAACCATTACATATGGATGCAATAATTTTCATTTAGGGTTTTCCCTGCAGTGCCATGCTACATTACAGGAAATGAAGTTAAGAACAGGAACGACACATTTACTAACTTCAGTCCCTAGATATCGGTATTAATATACTAATTGTCATTTAAAATTTAAAGAATGATTTACCAAACAATTTTTATGTCAGTACTTACAAAATACAGACTAATATCTTTTCCCAAAAGTCAGCTCTCCCAGGCAAAAAAACTACCACATCTAGAACCCGTGGTTCCCCAATGGTCATCGCACTAGTAATGTAATAATAGGAGTCTAAAATATAAAACTGTGTCGCTTTAAATAACAAAATAACCCATCTCAATACATCTCAGCCTTTCACAAACCTGGAGAACCTTGTAGTTAGTGTTGACACTCCCTATTGATTTTGCATTAATTTGTCCAAAATGGCTTGAGTGCTCGGCCTAAACCTTATAATGGTCATGAAAACTCCAATCTATGGAAGTAATAATGCAACACAGATGTTAATGCAATTGTAATATGGATCCAAAAACTTCTCATATAAAAGTAAAATGCTCACTGGGACTGTTTTACTGCACAATGGCGACTTAAACAGATCATAGCTTTGGTAGATTTTACATACCATACTTAAATAATTTGTAACTCTGCCAGGAGGTATTATGATCACTTTGCTTTGTGTGTGTGTGTTTGTTTGTTTGTTAGCAAGATAACTCAAAAAAGTTATGGATGGATTTTCATGAAATTTTCAGTAAATGTTGATACTGGCACAAGGAAGAAATGATTAAATTTTGGTGGTGATCAGCGGGGGGGGGGGGATCTGTCTTGGCGGAGGTCTGCGCTCTCCAAGTGCTTTTCTTGTTTACATGATGTTTTTGAAAGTGTCAGCTTTTACTGGTAGTGGATTATGTTCACAGTGAGGCCCATTAATACACTAATTTAAAGCTGCAGTGCTTATTTTTTAGCGCTACTGACCAAACAAAAATATCAAGATCAACTTTCATCACCAGGCTATATGATTCAAGTGGTCTGAGAGGACCAGTGACGTGTCGGTCGCAAACGAAACAGCTCTGAGAACCGGCTCTTTGACGTGAACGACGGGAGCCGGCTCCTGATTGGGAGCCACCCCCACCCCCGACCAGAGGGGAGAGGGGCGGAGTTACACACACAGCAAGCGCACGAACAGGAGGGAAGGAGACAAGAGAGAGAGAGAGAGAGAGAGAGAGACAGAGAGAGAGAGCAGGGACCACAACGCAAACGGACAGGAAAGGTAAAAAAAAAGTTGAGAAAATGAGTGACAACAGGAAACGCAGCAAAATCTGGACACATTTCAATTACATTGACCAAACTAAGGCAGAATGTAGAGTGTACAAGACAAAAGTCTCATATAGAGCTGGTTCCACAAACAACCTGCACAGACACATGAGAACTGTTCATCCATCAGTGCAACTGGAAGAAAAAACACAAGCAAGTGAACAAGATATTAATGAAGGTACCAGTGTGTCTACTGCAACTGTTACTGCTACTGCAGTATCTACAGCATCGCTGTGAAAGCTAAAAGTCTGAAATAGTTAAAAGTTAGTAAAGGTCATTTGTAAATGGTTAAGCATTTCTCTTTGCACTTTCTACTTTATTTTTAATCACTCTGTAAAGTGTATAAATAAAGGTGTACTTACATTTACATAAACATTTGATATAGTGCATGTTTTTTTTACATTAATAATTCATATTGCGCATAACTTTACATTATTGTTGGGAATAAATTAAGCACCAAAAAATCTTAAGAGCCACTTGGGAGCCAAAAGAGCCAGCTCTTTTTAGTGAGCCGAGCCAAAAGAGCCGGTTCTGTAAAAAGAGCCGGAATTCCCATCACTAGAGAGGACATGATCCCTCTGCATCAGCCCTTTCCTGCGTTTTTGAACTGCAGAAAATCTACCTTGAGACACTTTTGTCAGTTCACAGGTGTTTTCAGACAGATAGGAGATTAAATATGTGATTGACAGCTGTAATTCCAGATCACTGATCAGAATCTGACACATGCCACCATATTTTTCTGCATTCCTGTATTATATCTTGACACAGAAATTTGGAAATGTGTCATCAGGCTCATCTGTATTTGTTATTATCCCTATGATTCAGAGAGTGTGTATTTTCACGTTCCATTTTCCCCCAATTTCAGCTCCTGCAGCTTTAAGTAAGTGGTTCCCATATTTTTTTAGCACAAGACCCAAAAGAGAATCATGTAACTCCTCGGGTCCTTAAAATACATAATGAATTTCCATCAATCAACATTTTAAATAACTCCTCCACTATTGGAACTGTCTCTGTTTTTGTCATCTCTGTGTCTTTACATTGTTTTCATCTTGTTACATCGTTTGTGTCTCATTTCCTCTTTCATATGGTTTTTGTCTTATTATCACGTTAACATTATTTCCCTCTTGTTACTTTTATGATATTTTCATCTTGTTAAACCATTTTTGTATTGTCATTTTTGTCTTGTGTGTTCTTTCATTTTTTTCCCCTTTTATTTTGCAAGATTTTTTTTTTTTTTTTTTACACAAATGACAACTCTCTTCTACATGTCACATGGTTTTGCTGAGGAAAATTCTTGCACACATCATAGTATTGCTAAATCCTGCATTTAACTCAATAAAAACAGCTCATAACAGTCACAAGTAAAGGATCTTAATACTTTTTCCACCGGCGGTATTTGACATTATAACATCATTTCACATTATCAGTTAATGAGCTGAGGCATCGAGGGGACACAACTGTTAATTATCTCCATAAATGTGCATATATAGTAAGAAATGAGCACCTGATGTAATTTGCTTCCTGTTTGGTGAGTCACTGGTGACCCGGGGTGGAGGAATACGTGATAAACGTCATTCTCAGGAGGAGCCGCCGCGTGCTGTCTCTTAATTAGAGTTCCCAGCTGTGCAGCGGCTCGTGCCACCTCAGCTGACACGCGCTAATTAACAGTGTCCGGCTAACTGCAGCTAAAACTAGCCATGGCCTGCCTATCTGCACACACCGGGTCAGGGAAGTTAATGAACGACTGGTCAAGGCCCTCAAATGTCTCTCACCGGTACAAAATATATGACTTAGGTAGGGACAGATAAGCTTTTAGACTTTCCAAAGTTTTCCAAATGACATACAAGTGCGCACGAGTGTGGACATGTTCCAATTAAAAACTGGGTATGAACCAAAGAAATAATGAGAACAATAAAAAAAAAGAAAAAAAAAAAAGTCAAAAACCGCTTTAATTCTGCAGGGTTCTTACCAGAATCTTCAGACAAACCATAGTCTTCATCCATAGCGACTCTGCCAGCGTCAAAATCAATAAACTTCAACTAATAATCAATTAAGTCACGCCGGTCAGAAAGTGTAGAGCTCCTGAACTGGACGCTAACGAGGTTGATTGATGGAATATTAGCTCCTTCAGTCAGCCTGTCACCGAGAGTTATCGCGTGAAGGTGAAACCGGATCAGCCAATCAGTGAGCGGAAACTGAGAGTCGATTTAATGTCAAATAAGTCATTTTATTATTTATCAAAATGACAATAACACTTCAGCTGTGACTATTACTGGTATTTTATTGTCATACATAACTGGTTATATTTAACCCATACTTTTCTGGCAATTCCCAAATGACTTTTTTTCTATATTTAATCTTCCTTTAGTGATTTAGCCCCATTTATTGTAATATTATCTTTTTTTTTTCAGTGCAAATCAGGTATTTTCCTACATTTAACCCTTTCATGCACGAATTATGAAAACCTTAATCAACATTTTTTTCCTGAGTGTTTTTATTCCTCTTTAGGCATGAAAAAAAAAACAATGCATTTGAAAATTTTCTTATGAAAAAATAGATAAATAAATAAATTAAATAAATAAATAAATAAACAAATATATATATATATATATATATATATATATATATATATATATATATATATATATATATATATATATATATAAAACTAAAAATAAAGTTAAAAAAGACATACTACTATGATAATAATAATAAAAATTATCTTATTTTACATGAGGTTGCAAAAATGTCCGCGCAGCTGGATACCTTGCATTTAATTTTTGAAATGAAGAAACTTGTATTTAACCCTTTCATGCATTAACTGTGAGAACCTTAGTCAAGATTTTTTTCTTCAGTGTTTTTATTCCTTCTTAGGCATGAAAAAAACAATGCGATCGAGTTTTTTTTTTTTTTTTCTGTGGAGTTACAAAAATATCCATGCATTTAATTTTTGAAGTAAAGAAACATGTTTAAAACCCAATATCAGAGAGGGATATGAAAACAATGAAATAAAAACATGTTTAATGCTGCTAATCTGATGTCATCTCACATTTTAACATATTCTAATGCTATTAATTCCTCACTTCATCGAGATAATGTGCAAAAAAAAAAAAAAAAAAAAAAAAACTTCTTGTCTAACAAATAACAATTGATTTACACTCAAACATGTTAGTGCAGATCAGGTTTATCAAGAACAGCAAAGTTATAGTAATGGTATGAATGTCAGGATATGAGATGAAGTGTCCACTGTGTTGGCTGATATGGAACTAAAACAACTAAACCTGTTAATATACAAGAGAACAGCTGGAGAATAACTGTCCACTGGAGTGACTTATGCATGAAAGGGTTAATTACCAGTTCATGTCAGAAAAGATATGTAGTGTCTTAAAACTTTAATAAAGATATGTGCAAAACAGGGCCAGATTAACACTTCATTGTACCCTGGGCAACAATATTCAAGGGCCCCATCATCACAACCCCAGGATCCCTATAATCTGGCAAAATACAGAATAACTTCCAGGAATATATGCAAATATACCCCATACTTCAATATCTAACTATCATCAAATGCATTTTGATGTACAAATGTGTAAATGCTCGTAGAACTACAAGTGCACCACTATAGCCTCTTGTCAAGGCCACTCACTTGCATATGATGATATGAAAACAAAACACATTAGCATCAGTATAATCTAAAATTGATCCACTACATTAGAAAGAGAGGGAAGTGTCCTCCATTTTCACAAAAAATAAATAAGAAACCATTTCCAAAGTATCCAGTATTTATTTAAGAACACTTTTTGCGGACAGTTTCATTTGTAAGCAAAAGATAACCAGATATTTTCGTTATGCCCGAGCTACCCAGGGCCCTTCAGAGGTCGCGGGCCCCTGGGCAATTGCCCAGTTGCCCATATGCTTAATCCGGGTTTAGTGCAAAAACAAACAAACAAAAAAAAATCCATGAATGTATAAGAGAACAGCTGTAGAATAGCTGTCCACTGTAGTGACCAGTATACATGAAAGGGTTAATTTACTGATTATGTAAATACAAGATCAGAGTAAAGTTGAAGATTATTGTATCAAAAACATAGAAAACTGAAGAAAAATTGACTTTTTTCAGCAAAGATACCAATAGCTGAACATAAAAACAACTGTGTCCATCCACTGTCATTGATCCAACTCCATGGGTTTTACTGGTGAATCAATGTTGTAGAAGATAATGGTGTTTCCACGTTCGCTACAGAGCCTCTGAACGTCTAAATGAGTCATATCTGATGACCATGAAAAGATGGCAAACTGCATTTTACACCAATTATTTACATGGATTGATAGGATTAATGGATCAACAGTGATTAAACAGTTTGCAACAGTAGATGGTTTTGGTAGGCAATGGATGTTTGGGACTTTATGGGTTAAATATGGTCAATCTGCGTGACTTATACTTTAAAAAAAATCATGAATTACATGACCCCAAAATGATTCCAAACTAGTTTCATAGGCGAGAAATGCACACAAAACTTTCAGATACATTAATTTGTTTTTTTCTGTACAGGTACATTTTATATTTCAGTCTAAACCCTAGATATACTGATACATTTGCGATATTAAATCATATGAATTTCACTCTTTGCAGATAAACTGAATATAACAGGCTTTCAGGCATTCTGGATTGCTTTCACATATTTCTCCTGAAGATCAAGTTCCCTCATTTATCTCAGTCTTTGCACATATAGGCCTGATTTACTCCTCTGTCCTCTTTTTGTCTTTAACCTTTGCATGTAAATTATCTCATTGAAAAACATCTCATATGTGTCTCGGTGGGTTGTCTACCGCTTGAGTTCCAAACTTTCTGCACAATTCAAGAAAATATTACACATTTGTGTTTTGAGCTGATTTTAGGAATATTTATGGTATTCGAGAGCCTGTAACACATTTTGACCATAACTTATTTTCTGTTTTACTGGGGGGAACAAATGCACGTTTTGTGATTAACGAGTCATACTTTTCAAAACAACTCTTCATCAATATAGTCAACCCTGTACACTCAGTAAGACATTTTAATTTTCACTGCTTTGCACATAGCTGCTCTAATAATGTTTTGAAATTACTACTGGGCTACCATCCCTTCCTGGAAGTAGTTAGTTTCAGTTAAGAGTTCTCTGAGAGGACTCCCAGTGTTTGTGAATGCAGTCTGTGGTCCTTCGTTTGTCTTTGCTGTAGTTGTTCTTCTTCCACCACCAGATGGGGTACTGACTGGCCCCCCATCAACTTCAACAAGCCTCTGTCTACTCAGCTCTGCTGCTCAGCTGGTGAGGATCTTACCCCATGTTCCTCCTCCCCTCCCTCAAAAAGAAGGCTCACATTTACAAATCCCCCCCAGCCCCAGTGTGAGGCGTATTACCTACTGTACATCAGCAGCTCTTCACATGAGGTTCTGGATCCGGAGGGAAAGCAGCTGCAGCCTCTCCTCCTCATCAGGTGACCTTGGGCTCTATCAGTTTAATACATGGAATGTAAACTGAAGGCCTATTTAGAAATATTTTCTCTTCTGTGTGCCCTCAAATCTTCAGTTTATCTAATCATCTCCTAAGAATTTGTTTATGCGATAACTTAAGAATGACAACAACTCTGCTTTTTTATCCCTGGAGGCCTTGGTGAGTTCAGTGAGTGTAAATAGGTTGTTGAAAGGCTGCAATCAAATAAATACATATATACATACACATACATACATATGTACATATATATATAGGGGCTGTGTCAGATGTAACATGGAGGCGAACAGGGTTCCAAATAATGTCACTGGGTCAGAAGTGGTATGTAGGCCAAGTTAATACTGGTGTGTGATAACACCAGTGAGACTTCATGTCTGCATGTGACTTCTTTCGAATGTGTTACCAAGGTAGATTTTCATTCTGAGTAGAGGTTGTTTTATCGTCAGCCTTAAGCTTTCATGGCATAGACCAGAATAAACATGGGAACAAATCCAAGCCTTCAGTCCAGTATCAGGGGGTCGTTTAAAGGTTCAGTTCAATGAAACTTAAAGAACTGCACTGCAAAAAATCTATATCAAAAAAGTTAAAAAACAAAACTTGTCACCGGGAATTGTTTTCTAATACATTTATTTCATTAGAAAAGAAGTGTCACTTTTAGAAAACTTATCTTAAAAAGATACTCCAGCTATATTTAAACAGGAAAAGCAGAAGAACAAGAGTATCGTCTTTAAGAGAGATCACAACTTCTCAATAAGAACATTAAGCATCTATAAAAACTGTTTTCGTCACCTTAAACCTGCTTAAATTTTGTTCTATTTCATGTTTCAAGGACCATCAAGAGTGTTTTATTTAATGCAAGACAATATGGTTATGTTTATATGAATATTTGGCTTCTTTCTAGAGGGCTGTTTTCACTATCATCTTTTCCCAGATAAGCTTCTTTAAGCTCATTTTCTATGTGAATGATGAGGTGTAATACTGTCCTAAATTGGTCCTTAGAGCACAATTGTTATTTATGTACTACGTGCCTTTGTTTTTTTATCAACGTGCCAAGTATTTCATTAGTTTAAAAAAAATGTGGAGTGCTGATATAACTCACAGTCTTGGGATATGACTAAGCATTATTACAGTAATAAGCAGGCTGGATTACCACCTTGACAAAGTGACAAACAGGCCTAAGGGCCTTGTTCAGACAGCCAGGAGCCTGAAAAGTTCCCACATCACTGTATGTAAT
This sequence comes from Sphaeramia orbicularis, assembly GCF_902148855.1. Classification (NCBI taxonomy): domain Eukaryota; kingdom Metazoa; phylum Chordata; class Actinopteri; order Kurtiformes; family Apogonidae; genus Sphaeramia; species Sphaeramia orbicularis. The sequence continues at coordinate 10,802,446 of NC_043967.1, read as the reverse complement.
TTGGTTTTGGTAATGTGATTTAATGCAAATTGAGCGCTACTTAAGTAGAATACCAACTAAACTGGGACCTGTCTCACAAAGTGCTGTTTCTTGGCCCTGTTTTGGAGGCAGTAATGTGTCAAAATTAGTCTGCATGCAAATGACACGAGTTTTGTGTAATCGAAATAAACTTGGCAACTGCTGCTAAAGGTGACACAAAGCACAGACTATGATAGATGGGGCGTCAGTAGAGACCCAGCGAGTAAATCCAGCCAGGATGATGAGAGAAGTGTAATTAGAAACACAATACTGCCAATAACGATGCAAAGAAGTGTTTAGAGAGAGCATATTGTGTTTGTCTTTCCATATTTGGGCTATTTATCAGACTAAACAGTCATTTCAAGAATAACAGGCATCTTTATTTATTCGCTAACTAGTTTCATTTAAAGAAGACAAAAGAGAGATTTACCCAATCAGGTTTTTTTATTTGGAACAGAGTGGCAGATTAGTGACAGGGCGGTGGCGTGGAGGATCCGCCTCCTCTCGCTCACTCAGCCAATGACAGAAACTCAGCCTTAAAAAAATGCAAATGTATAAAAACAGGAATGGGAACAGCAAACATAGAGTAGTGTCGCCTATATTAGGCTTCACACACGCACACACACACACACACACACACACACGCATACATACATACAGACTCACACACACAAACAGAATTCACCCACTCATGCTCTCACACACCCACTCGTCTTATTTGGCTACGCAGGCTTAGATGGGTACAAACACACGTTTACAGTTTGACAGTCACTTTAGAAAAGACAGTACATGTTAAGATCATTCCTGCCTGTGAAAAAGTGGCGCGTTGTCTTTCCGTCTGTCGCAGAGAGACAGGCAGGCAGACAGTCAGACAGACAGACAGTGAAGACACAGTCAGTGTGTGTGAAAGCCACTGTGAGGGACCAGCTGCCCCACATTCAGCAGTGAACAGACTAAACACGCGCACACATACACATACACACGTCGACAGGCTAGTCAGTGTACACAAGAGTCTGCTGTGAAATATCAAGGTGAAGCACTCACACACACATACACAGGTGGCGGTTTAGATGAGGTGTACACACACACGCTCACTCACGCACATCCATGTTCTCACCCAGGTGAGGGGGCAGGCGACGTGCACACACAGCAGTGGAAGAGGTGTGTTACCTGTCTGTGGAAGAGCGTGAGAACTGCTGGAGAAGGTAAACACATACTCGACCACAGTACATTCCGACTTGAACTCACCCCTCTTTTTGATTTCACACACAAAAAAAGATGCACACTGACATCCACACACACCCAGACTAGTATAGTTTTGACTCCCATGCATTTTTGTTCTACAGTACTGAGTATAATAGAAGCTACTAGCCCAGTCGCACTGGTGTGGTTATTGTTACAATCTCTTAGATAGAAGCACAGCCCTCACACTCCCCATCCAATTCCTTGTCCCCTCCCCAAAAAAGGAGCCCTGAAGTGACCTCCACAAGCACTAATCCGAGGTCTTCTTCTTTTTCATAACCAAAGCTTTAATGGCAAAAGTTATGATTGTGATTGCTGTACAGCAGGCCACGGATTAGAGCACACGGGAGCATCTTCCTGTTTCTCTTTGTTTAAGTCCCCACACACACTTCTAAAATGGCCCCATCCCATTCCCAGACAGAGAGCCGATGGCGGAACGGGAACAAAAAAGAAAAAAGAAGTGATGCATGCATAACGGGGAAGGGGTCAGATGTCAGGTGTGATGACAGGACATGTACGTAGTTGTGCTTTTAAACAAACAGACTAAACTCTAAACCAACCGGCAACTGATCGATAACTAATCAATAACATATTGGAACCAACAGATCTCTCTCATTTCACAAGTGATATCTATCACGATGATGATGATGATGATGATGACAACGATGATGACGATGGGTCTGATATGTGTACTGGATATGATTTACAGTAGTCTATGTGTAGTCTGTAAATGCACAGCGAGATAAATGTCTGCATGTTGGAGTGTTGGGGTGTGAGCATGTGTATGTGTATGTGTGTGTGTGTGTTTGTGTGTGTGTGCAGATATGTATATGTGAAAGTGGCTGGCGAGAGCACAGCTCATCTAAGTGATGACAGATGACAGTGATGGATAAAAACTCTCAATGATCATGCAAATGATTAGTGATGCCAGAAAGGATACGCTGATATTTACATATAAACTTTTTTTAACTGCTAAATACACATCCTCCTGTTTAAGTATTATTATTATCATTATTATCATTATTATTATTATGGTATTATTAATTTCATTATTCACCATCCAGCCCAAAACATTGATATATTATTGATTATTATTACTATCCGTAACTAGTCTTTGTACAGCTTAGAGGAGCAGCCGTGTCGCCAGCTCAATGCAACCAACCAGTGTTTCCACGGTGGCGCCTCAACATTGTCAAACACGTCGAGGGTCGAGCACCATTTTCTGGTTGGCCGAGCACAGAGCGAGAAGTCAGAGCCACCTTCCAGCAGAGACCAGTGAGCGTGTACGTGTGTTGGTGCGTATATGTTAGCGTGTGCGAGTGTGCGTGAGTTGATGTGGCTGCGTGGATGCGTGTCGTTGAGCACCAGAGGGATGGAAGGCACAAAAGAGACCTTTCCTCTCACCTTTGACCCTGGGCTCTGTGCGGGCCAACCAGATGCTCTGTGTGTTTTCGGGGGGTGAGGGGCAGAGGCGAGCTCCACTGCTCCCTCGCTCTTTTTTCTTTTGTGTCTCCCTCAGCTCGCTCCGCCCCTCTCCTCTCCTCTTTCTTTTTTGCCTTTTCATTTTTCGCTCCATAAAACAGAAGAGGAACTTTTTGTGCTGGAAACACAGGTTAAAGAGCTTGTGTTTTGTTTTGTTTTGTTTTTTTACAAAATAATCATATCATTACATACAGAACAAGAGAATCTGTAGAATATTAATAACAACATTTACTTTAAAAACATCTTGTGTGTATGTGTTATTTTTTCAGAATATATTTGGATTTATTTTTTCCTTTTTTTTGTCCTCTTTTGTTGTTTTCATTGAAAAGAAAGTCCCAAGTCCGCAGAGAGAAAGGCGCTCTCAAGTGTTTTGGAGACGAGAGGAGAGAGGGATGAGTAGAGGCGAGCAGATGAGGGGGATGTGACGAGGAAAAGGAGGAGTAGGAGGAGGATGAGGAGGAGGGCGGGGCTTAGAGTATCTTTCTCTCTTCTCTCTCTCTCTCTCGCTCTTTCTCTCTTCCTCTCGGAGTGTGGTGTCTCTCTGGCGTACGAGTGTTATGCGTAAAACTCCTCCTGCTTGTCTGGTTTCTGGTAGGTGACGGTGGCCTGTTTAGGTTCCTCCAACGTGTAGCTGCCCTCGTCCTTTTTCTTCATCCTGTACACCAGCAGCATCACCAGGAAGGCTGCGAACAAGGCTCCCACCACGCCTCCCACTATCACAGCTGGAAAGACAGACAAATTGAGAGGGATGAGATCTTTAAAATTTCTCATTTATTTCAGAACTTATTTGTATGAGATTCTAAACCATTCAGAAATACACAGAAACAACTCTCTGATGCCATTACATGTAGCCAGTGCTCCATATTGTAGTATGATACGACACACTCTACTAGGGCTGGGTTACATGAATCAGTCTCACTCTGATTCACAAGGTCCCGACTGTATTTGATTTCCCGTTCGATTTGACTCAATATCAATTTGCTTAGGGATATTTCAGTTACATTACCAATTATACAGATTTTTAATTGAAATAATGCTGCACCATTGTACAAGGAACCCTCTAACGTGGTGATTTCTAAGAAATATTAATGTTTACCTTAAGAAGTAACCAAGATACAGTTACATTAATGTTTTGTTTTTTTTTATTTCAGTTGACTGACCAGTGTCAATCATGGACTGTATATAAGAAGTGGTCAGAGCTGCTGTATTTTTGATCTGCTCTTTTAAAACCAGCAGTCTGGCCCTCACCACCATGGCTCTCGAGAACCAGAAGTGTTCATATTTGGACAAAATGGTGGAGCTGGATGAAAGTGGGGGTTGAAGTGTGAGCTAATGCTAACCTCTAGCTTATTAACATGCTAAAACTGTCTTTTTCATCAAAAATATTAATTTGATTGTCTTGTTCTTGTTACTTATTAACCACAACTACAGCTGAGTTGCCTTTCAAATCTAATTCATTAAAGAGAAGTTCCAAAATTCTGATTCAGCTAGAGTGAGATATCAATCACACCCCAAACAGACTGTAGACATCGAAGCTCCTATTTTCCCTAAAATCTTACCAATAGAATCAACACTTATTGGCCCAGATTGCGTATTAGTTTTAAGGTTTGATGAAGTTTACCATTCTTTCCATGCCAGTAAGCTAATGCTCAACAACAGCTCACTCATCAACCTTCGCTCTCCCGCAGCTTCATCCACTTGCCCAAATATGATCACTTCCAGCCAACACAACAATGGCAAAAATACAAATTCCTGACTCCAAAACCCAACAGTAGACACCACAGTTGCTCTTTCCACTTTTTATATACATTATATGGGCCAGCAAATACACTGGGTTGCATTCTTTAGTGCAGCGGCGACCAATGGTGTTAATCTCAGGCTTTAATCATCGGTAGGAATAGGAATGTCTACCTTTTATTTTTTGATATTAGATCACCCAAATGAAGATCAATTTGAATCAATACATGATTTTTTGTCAACTCACCCCTACAGTCTATAGCAGGGGTGGGCAACTCTGGTCCGCGAGAGCCGGTATCCTGCATGTTTTAGATATTCCCCTCTTCCACCACACCCGGTTCAATTAATGATCAGCTCATCATCAAGCTCTGTAGAAGCCTGATAACGATGCAATGGTTTCCAGGTGTGCTGGAAGAGGGAAATATCTAAAACACGCATGATACCAGCCCTCATGGACCGGAGTCCCCCCCCCCCCCGGGTCTATAGCACTATACACAGACACACATTGCATCAAACACACCTACACTGAAAGCAGAACAAAGCTACCACAGCATTACTATCACCTAGCTGCTAAGTGAAGACTGATGAGGCTGAATACGCCAACATATGTCATGTCTATGTGTTGCCAGCAGTTTTGTGCTACACTGATGCCCTGCGGTGCTACATAGTAGTTTACCCCCAATAGAGTCGATGTAACTGACTCATAGCAGCTGCGCTTTTCCACCTTTTCCAACACACGTGTGATGAAGGCTTGCAGTGTGGGCTAGATTAATGTGTGGTTATCGAACACGAAAAAGAAACTTTCCTTCATTAAACAAATCGGTGTCGGTGCCAAAACAGCAAACAAACTGTTATTTTCCAAAAACTTGAAGAACGCTTTGTTTCCATTCATTGTGTGGGAGGTGTTTACTTTGTTTATCCCATTACTGCCAACATGAGAGTGCACAGACTTCACAATGTACTGTAACTGCAACAGTAATCACCTTTTTTGCTTTTCAGGCTTTATTTTACTTTAATGTCATAAAAAATTTAAGTGTTAGACTAGGTGGTTTGTTAAGAAACATTTAATGCAGGAGACCATCGTGTTAATGAAACTTTGACCCGCCAATTCTTTGCTTATAAAGTAACAAGGACTAGAAAATGCATGTCCTGTAGAAAATGTGAGTGATGGCTGAATGCTTTGCTGAACATATTCAAATTATAGCTGCTTTTTAAAAAGATTTAGAAAATTTAAATATACATATTAAAAATGCATGTTAAGCATTTTTTCGACTCAGTGATTTAAGTGCCTGCAGTGCAATCCTGTATGACCCTAGCATGTACCAATAATTTGTTCTATCACACACACGGTCTAGACTAGTCTAAAATCTGTTGCCTCCTGCTCTTTACCGATGACCAGGAAATCAGCGAAAACCACAGCCAGTAGTCCGCCAATCAGGACAGCTGAAGGAGAGACAGAGAGCCAGTCAGGTCAAGAAAAAAGTTGGCTGCTCCCTCACTTTTTACAACAGCTCTTTTGGATGAGGAGAGAAGGGGAGGCACTTGAAAAGAGATTGGATTTACCCAGTGGGGAAAATGATGAGAAAAAAGAGGGGAGAGAGGGGAGGGGGAGGTAAGGGGGTGGTTGGATAACCCAAGAAGAGGATTGCTTGTTCTCAACGGGTCAAACAGGGCTAAGCAGCACATTCACTTATGGTGATGAATCTGCACTATGTGAACGCGAGGTAATACGAGTTTATCTACGAAGCTCCCAGAACGCAGGGAGAGAATACAGGAGGCAACGGGGGAAATGCAGTCTGTTGATCTAAAAGGTGATTATGCAGTGATCTATTTAACAGAGACGAGAGACAGACAAAATCAATAGACACACAATAGGTGTGTTTCCATCCTGTTGTTTTTACATTGTCAATTTTTTTTAGCCACAAAAAAACTCTGTGGATATGTCAAAAGACTGGATAGAAACACACCTAATATTTGGATAAAATGGAAGAATTACACAGAAATTAACTTCATTAACAGGTGTTCATACCTATCAAGACTTCTTTTCTCTCCAGTATGTTCTTCTGTGGCAGCTGAGCAGCCGAGCTTCCTCCATCCACTGTGTTGCCGATCAGATCTGGGTCCCCTGGCATTAGGCCTCGTCCAAGACCATTGCGGTTTTCTTCACGGATCTCAAAATCTCCACTTGGTCCTGCAGCACCCACCTCATTGTTACCCTCCTCTGAACGGCCCTGAAACCAAGAGAGAGAGAGAGAGAGAGAAAAAATGTCAAAACTAACCACAGGAAATGTACATTTTGATGTAATCACATTTGTTCCATGGAGTCGCTACAGTGACATTTAAGCCAAACCAACACAAACAGAGACTTTTCCATGGCATATGTTCACCGAGAGCCTTTAAAACAATGAACCTCTGTATGCTCTGATTGGGGGAAAGTTGCATATTGTCCAACACATATACACACTTCATGAAATATGGTAGTGTAATTACAATGTGGAAAACCAGATAAACCAAAAAAAGCACAATGTTTTAATGCAGAGCTGCTATAAATAAACACCCCAATAGTTGAAAAAAAAAAAAAAAGACGGTGAATAATTAAACGGACAGTCAGAAATAAGTCTTAAGTGTGTCTTCGATGTACTTTATTTGTTCTAATTAGCACTGCTTAATATGCTAATATGCTGCAGGTATGACAATTACCATGTTCACCCACACCAACAGTTCTAATTAGCACAGAAGAACAGCAGACGTCATAGGAAAGTAAAGTCAGCTGCTAGAGTTCATGTGTTGGTAGCAGAAGTTGTAGCATTATTTCAAAGAGTAATTGAGCCACTATATTCTGCACCACAAATGACTTCATGGTACTGGAAAAGTTGAGCAATTATCAAAGTTTGGTACCATTAATGTCTGTATGAAATGTCTTGCCAATAAATCTGAAACTTTGTTCCGCTAACAGTCCTGGAGGAAAACTCACCAAAGTCATTGCAAATCCCCATCTGAGCATCATAAATGAAAAATCATTATAAGACACAGCGGTGCAAGATTTAAGATTTCCTCTATTTCCAAGGCCTTTGAAAATCTACTTGATATACAAGACTGTCAAACAAAATGCCAGTTTGTCGAAGAAGGAACTCTCTGGACTGTAACGTCCTCCAGCTCCACTCCCAGTCAGCCTGACCTCTGTTGCATGTCATTTCTCTCTCACCTAATTTACTGTCATCTCTCGACTGTCGCTCTATAATAACTAGGAGAGGGAATTACAGAGTAGCCCTTCTATCAACAATGCATTAACCACAATAATGACGTTATTAGGACATAAAGATTCTGCAGTGCTTAATACGTTCCAAGATTATCATATCAGTTTCAGGTTCCTTTTTTGTATTTTTCAATCACACAAAAGATGTGGATAGTAGCTTTTTTTTTTGTTTGTTTCACCTCTATGGAAGTTCAATCCAAGTTGATGTGATACTGAAAAGTGATGTGAGCCACTGGAGAATACTGATTGGTCTGAGAGAATCGTCAGTATCAGTGCCTCTGACTGATGTTGTACATCTCAAACTCTCCTGTTTTTTCAATAATCCTCTGTCTTGCTGTCTTCAGCCTCCCCTTGTGACAAACAGCAAGAATCAAGAACAGCGTCCCCAGAGATACATTGATTGCATATATTGCTTCTATACTCTTTGACATCCATTTTATGTCCTACATTGTTCTTGTGTGTGTCATGTTGTCGTCAAGGGAGTTTCATGCACCATCACTTGCTATGACAACCACCTACACTGAGGGAGTACTTTATCTGCTGGTATTGTAGTACATCAGATCGGTTGTGTCCGCTTTTTAAAGGTCCCTATTTCAAGCTGGACTCAAACGTATTTTTTCTAAGACTTGTTTGGTCTGGGGTAAAGAGGACTCAGGATCACAACAATGGTGATATTACTAAACTCTTTATGCATTGTCTTATTTGTACTTCATCACTACTTAAGATTAAAAAATCCCTGCTTCTAATGCAATAATTTCATGTACTCATTTTAAGTTTGAATACAGTTACAAGCAAGAGACAAAGGGTCCAAAACAAAGCTACTGTGGAAATATCTTAAAGTATAAAACGACCAGCACCACATAGTCCTTCTTCCCATAGACTTAAATTGAGCTTCTCAGGAGGTGTTCTGGTCTCATTTGCTTTATTTGGATCCTCTAGTAATGTTCTGGTGGTACATCTTTAACTTATTGCTCGGTTAATGAGATTTTAGAGCAAATAGAAAGCTTTGATGTCCGCCATGTTGGGCTTTGATTAATAAGTGTGTGTGCTTCATAAATTACACTAACAGGATGTCAACTGACTTGGTTACGCAAGTGTTTGATGAAGTTAACCATATTACGCTGTCAGTTAGCTTGTGTTTAGCATTAGCTCACCCACCATAACTCTGCCATTTTGTCCAAATATTTGCAAAATTCTGAACCCAAAGAGTGGAGATGGTGACGACAAAAATCTGAACACTTGGCTTCAAAACAGCAATCCAAAAACCAATAGGTGACGTTATGATGGATCTGACCATTCTCATAAAGTCTCTGACTATAGAACAAATAGACCTAAAGGCACCCCGATGCACCCTTTGTTAGACGCTTAAAAGAAGAATACACATTTACTCCTTGTCTGTGGCAATTTAAGGACCTTAAAGACAATTGTTGAAAAAATCAACTGGTTTGGGCATATTATACCATATCAGTCAGATTCTTGGCTAACTATCGCCATAATACCCTTGCTGTGTATCCAGTCCAGTCTTGGGCTTGTTTCTGTCCCCTCTGCCTTGGTCTTGCCCTGAACTGGTCCAGACCCATCAAAGTCTCAGTCTTATCTCACTCTTGCTACACTCTGTTTTTGGTTTAGTTTTAGGTGGTCATGAGTGCAATATTAACATCTGCAGAAGAAGATGAAATACCCTGCACCAAAAGTGACATGAGTGGAGTTGTACCTGTGTTGTTGTGGGCTGTGGGGTTCGGGTGGTTTTCTCTGTTGGTACTGCCTGAGTGGCTGTTGTCATAGGAACCCTGGGTCTGAAGGGCACCCTGGTCTTGACTGTGGTAGTTGCAGCGGTGGTGGTCCTGGTGGTCGTAGGTGGAGCTGTAGTGGCCTCTGAGGTGGTCTCAGCTGTGGTGGATGTGTCTTCCTCTGTTGTGGTCTCCATGTCAAAGCCTGGGTAAGATGACGTGGGTTCAGGAGACAGGTAAACGTCATCTTCTTCTTCCTCTGTGGTGCTCAGGTCATCTGACCCGGCAGAGGGGGCTGCACTTTCTGCGGTACTTGTTGCCGGGTTTGTGGTCGCCACAGGAACAGCAGCAGGGGATCGTGGTGCGGGAGTCGTCTGGGCAGCCCTGATTCTCTCCAGCTCTCGTTCTCTTTCACGTTCTCGCTCTCTCTGCCTCTCTCTCTCTTTCTCTCTCTCTCTCTCCCGTTCCCTCTCTCGCTCACGCTCTCTCTCTCTTTCTCGTTCCCTCTCCCGTTCCCTCTCCCTCTCCATTTCCCGGACTCGCTCCCTCTCTCGCTCCCTCTCCATCTCCCTCTGTCTCTCCCTCTCTTTCTCCATCTCCATCTCCCTCTCTCGTTCCCTCTCCAGCTCCCTCTCTCGTTCCCAGAAGGCACCGCTCTCTCCGTCGGCCTCGGTGGTCAGCGGGATCGTCGTCGGGTCCGGGTTGGGGCTGGGCTCTGCCGCAGGTGAGGCTGAGGGGGCGGGACTAGTGGCCTGGGTGGTGGAGAGGAGGAGGGTCTCTTCCGTGGTGAAGGACACACCCACTGATGTCGGCCTCATACTGATCTCAGGGACTGCAGAGGAAACAGGACAGGATTTAAAACCACTTCATTACACTAGAATATATTACAACAAGCAAAAAATTAAAACAGCTCACTGAACATTGGTGCAATAAAACCAGCTGCCCACCCACCCACACACTCACTCACACACAAACAAAGCAAAACAGATAAGAGTAAATCACAAACTGAAACTGTGGCTGCACATTCCCCCAGTACAGTAACTACACCTTGACTAACAAGACTCAATGAAATGCTCCTTTTTCATTGTGGGAGTTTTTGAGGCCATTAGGAAAGACTATAAATAGTGGACTGTTGTAGTTTTTTTTTTCCTGAAAATCATTATCACTTGTAGTTGAACTGAACACACTACATCTGCTTAACACACTTCTTGCAAAATTGTAAATATTGGTCTCAGTGCATCTGATGTGGATCAAGTCATATAATCAAACCCAGAAAGCAAAAGTGAAATTTAAGCTATTTTTTTTTAAACTTTACATATATTTATTTGTGAGTCTTTTCCCAATTATTTCCATTCAGTCTATTATTTTTAGAATACATGTACATAACACATTTGGATATGGATATATACTACATACATGACAAAACACCACTGCACACTGCCCTCCACCATGGACTGTATAGAATGAGAAGAAAGAGGCATCATCCATTGGTTTTGTAGCCAATAGTTTGTAATTTGGCCATTGACACATTGGTTTTCAGAGGCAGAAGGGTGGAACTACAGGAGCCTAAAGGGTCATGGGTCAGCTAAGGCCAAGCAAAAACATAACATGATAAAGTTCATCTAGTGCTGTATTACAAAGTTATTTTGGAGCCGAAGTCCTTTTCCCCAACCCTGCACACATGAACAGCCACATAATGTGTGTGTAGTTGACGCTTTGGGCTTTGATACAATTGATGGTTTGTGTGTATTGTGTATTACAGTAACACAAAAACACCAGATTTTTGCAACAATATGCAAGAATGTTTTGCCTTTGCCAGAGATGTAACATGTTTTTCCACTTGTTTGCCTTAACTCAAGAGGGAATGGTATAGGTACGAGTGACATACAATAGTGTGTGATACGTAGGCCTCTTTGAACCACAGTGGTTACAGTTACCCGATACGTAACTTAGTCCATTAAGTCTCCAGGACACCCTAAGCCACCTCATTGTAGAAAAAAATAGTAATTTCTTTTCATGTTTAGCATTCGTATACTCTATATCCGAAAATGCAGGCCTTCAGGCTGGAAGGAGTGTTTAAGTTTAATTACTGCAACAATTTAGTTTTGGTTTTCAGTTTTATGTTAAAGGACAGATTTGAAAAAGACCAAATGAAGCGGGGGCGGGTAAGACTTCCTGAAGGTTTGTCCCCTGTAAGGATGGCAAGTTAAAAAGAGAGAACAAATCAGACAATTAAACACAAAAATAGGGATTCAACTGAGAGAAGAGAAGAGATGAGAAGAGAAGAGAAGAAAAGAAAAGAAAGAAAAAAGAGAAGAAGAGAAGAGAAGAGAAGAGAAGAGAAGAGAAGAGAAGAGAAGAGAAGAGAAGAGAAGAGAAGAGAAGAGAAGAGAAGAGAAGAGGGAGTGCTGTGTTATTCATCTCTTCTTAAATCTTATAATACTATTATACCACCTTTCATTTTGTTATAGCTGTGAAGCTCCCCGAGTTGAAAGAGAAACAAATTGAATTTATGGGCACAAAGACATGAAGGCTGACAGAGAAGCTGCAGAGGATATCGAAAATATGGACTTGAACAATGCAGCTTCTGTTAAACATATCACACGCCATGAAATGCCAAACACCAAAGCAGCTATGACACAAAAATGCACATCCGCCGGTTCAAAAAAGGAGCCTTTGGAATCAGACGCTCTGTATCACAGTGTGAGATACAACATTTGCCGGTGCTGCTGTTTCAACCACAGGGGGTGCCTCTGCTGCACTCGTCTGCTGTGAATTGTAATTCATTTTGAGCGTGCTCGCCGCTATAACACAGTGTCTGAACTGAGGGCAGTCCTCAATGAGTCATGCTTAATAAGGAGAGCCCCGCTTCAGCAGCCAGATCACAAAATCAGCCTCAGTTCCACCAATGTGATTTACGTTAAGTAGGTAATTCCTACGCACGCAGACAGCAAGGTCTCTCAAATACAGACATACGCTCACAGATAGGTGTTCGCAACTGCTGGTATGCGTGTGATGGTCTAATCTGTGTGGACTGTAATCTGATTAGAGTAAATAAGATCTGGGAGAATTGAGCCCGAGTTACTGCTTGTTTGCAAGGGTGTGTCCGTGTTTAAAGGTGTTTTCAATAAATCTGTATCCAAAGCTGTGTGTCAAGCCAAATGGCAGGTTTGTATTTTGTTCTGTGTGCATCTGTGCATGTGTTAGGTGGTGAATAGAGGGACATTAATTCAAGGACAGGGAGGGTGCACAGGGTCTTCAGGGTCAGCAGATTGAAACCTAGCAGCTGTCAAGTTTTAAAGAATAAGACTGTTGAGTGTTTGCCCTCTCACACACACACATACACACACACACACACACATACACACACACATTCAAACACACACATACACAGATATACTTACAGCCAGAGCCAGAGCCCGAGTACAGATCCTCGTCATCGAAGAAGTCGTCTCTCGTTGAGCCTTCATCATCAGACCAAGTCTGTCCCTGTGAGAAACAGGAAGAGGGAGATCCAGATCATGGAGATTAGAGTTATTCATCATGAATGACTGCGCCATTTGTCATTTCATTTGAAAGAGAAACCACTTTGGCAGATTACATGCACACACGCACATGCACACAACTGTCTGAGAGGAGGCGCAGGCAGACGGGCAGCATTATGTTGGACAGAGTAACATCTGTCTGTCTCTCAGTCCATGGAGAAGCATAGTTAATGAGTCCATCTAAAGCTAGGATTTTTAAGCAGAGGAACATCAGAGCCTTTAAGAACAAGGGGGGCTTTCGTTTAGTCTGCTTACGTGTCAGTTAAAAGTGATGCTCAGACTCTAAAACGGCAAAAAAAAGAAGATCAGCTCCAAAAAGAAAAGGTTCCAAAACCGGTAGCAATTATTTTACAGGCAGTAAACTGTTTCAGTGTTGGGGCCAAAACCGCCAAATGAGTTGACAGATCACACAGGACTGCATTGATTGGTGTGTGTTTCCTCAGGTACCAGTTAGTCATGAAATACAATCCAGAAATTCCTGTTTGAGAAACGGATCCATCAAATGATTCCTCCGGCATAAAAACACTGCACAGGCCTGATGTCAGTCTGTACGTTACGTTAAGGTTGTATTATTTCATTTTAGTAAGTTATTACAACTGATTACTTTTCTAACAAATGTTTTAAACTAAGCAATACAGCTGAAAAGTACTCAAAACATTAATTTAGTCCAGGCTGTGTAAACCTCAGAACAGTACTCAGACTGATTAATTCATCAGGAAATTAACCAACTACAGGACAATTAATCAGCTATCAGCTTTTTTCTGCTCCAAAATATCTGTCTTATAATGGCCACAATCAGCTTTTATTAAAAGTTCTTCAGTATAATTAATATACAGAAACAGCTTTACTTATTTCTGGGGAGAGATCATTTTCTGTCAGCTAAACAAAATAAGACAGCTAAATAAAAGTAAAACTCAACCAGTTATCATCCACCTAACAGTCAGATGATTCAGGTGCTGTACACACACACACACACACACATACATATATATATATATATATATATATATATATATATATATATATATATATATATATATAAAATCACATTTACTCTGCAGCAAAACTCACCCTTTAAACTCCTTGTAAGCCTTCATACTTTGATGGCAGCTTGTCCTTAAATTGACCAAAAAACAGTCTACATCTAAGCCTCATATGTAGAGTATATTCACACATGACCCCTTTTAAAATCACTAACATTTTGATTTATAACTGTCATTGAAAGCTGAATTTAGAAACTAATTAATGGACTTGTCTTTAGTTTGTTTTTTTTAACTGGTATTGCTAGGACTTGTCTTTAATGGCAGCAGATGTAGAATATTGAACAATTAACTGATGTTTGAGGGAAAGCAATAAATAAAAATCATATATAGAATCAGGGATGCACAGATACATCAGCGGTTATTAGCTGATATTCGCAGTATTGATATATCAGATTTCACAAATGGCAGTGTCAGATATTTATGCCATGTTTTATTTAAGGTTTTCTTTTCCCCAGTATTTTTGTGATTTAGCCTAATCTGATTTCATTCAAAGATAATGTGATGAAGAGCTGAAAGACTTTAAAATAGCAACTATTTATATATTCACAGTGAAAATTTCATTGTTGGGGAGGCTAAACAACAACAAAACAGAAAGTAACGTTGGTATTGGTATATTGGTATCAGCTAAAATGTCATTTTCAATATCAGTATCAGAACTACTTAGACTTTTTATGTTTTCTTCCAGATTTATTGACTAATAACTTTCAATGTGATGTTCTGTAAACCTGATTTATTTTTTAACCCATAAAGACCCAAACTTCCACCAGCAACCAAAACCACCTACTGTTGTAAACTGTTTAATTCCTGTTGGTCCACTAAACCTATCAATTCACGTAAATAATTGGTGTAAAATGCAGTTTGTCATGTTTCTATGGTCATCAGATATGACACATTTGGACATTCAGAGGCTCCATAGTGAATGTGGAAACACCGTCATCTTCTACAACATTGATTCACTAGTAAAACCCATGGAGTTGGATCAATGACAGTGGATGGAAACACTTGGTTTATGTTCAGTTAATGTTAGATTTTGCTGAAAAATTCACTTTTTCTTCAGTTCTCTCTGTTTCTGTTATAATAACCCTCAACTTTAACCTGAGCCTTTATGAACATCTACATGATCATTTAATTAAATATAGATAAATACCTGATTTTGACTGGAAAAATGCAAATTACAGAGGATAGTATTATAATAAATGGTGATAAATCATGTAGCAAAGGTTAAACTGAGAGGAAAAATTCATTTGGGAACTGACACAAAAGTAGCACTGGGTCTTTATGGGTTAATTATTACTTCTGTTTTTTAAAGTATTTTATTTTTGAGGATTTTGTTGATAACATAAAATGCAAGTACAGACACAACACAGTAGACATGGTCCAAACATACACTAAAACAAGACAACAAAATAACCACGACTGCCAGTTCACAAAAGACTTCAGTAAGTCAGTCCATCAGGTAGTGAAAGTGTTCATTAGGTGTCAGGAGCTGTCCATGAGGTGAAGACCGCAAGTGGACAGTGAGTGTCTGAAGGAAGGTCCTAAAGTGCTGTCTATATCCAGAGGACATAGTAAGAAAACAAACAGCAGAGAAGTACAGTACAGAGTAGGCTGATGTGCCTAGTCTGACACTGTATCTTTATCTGTGTTGATATAATCAATAAAAGGACCCCAGATTTTAAGAAATTTGGTGTGGTTGTCTGATATTGTGAATCTCAATTCTTCAAGGTATAGACAGGACTCGATATCATTTCGCCATTCTTAAAGCAGGGTAGAAAACTTGATTTCCGTTCCCTCAAAATTACCCTTTTTGCTATAACCATACCAAACATGAGAGCTTCTTGCAGAGCTATCGAGAGAGTAATAGAGTAGGTGGAGCAATGTATTGTAAATCCACCATCTGGCTGCAGTGGCTTATTATATATAACAGTGTATAAATTAAAGATGTCATCCCAGAACACTTTAAGCTTGGGACAGGCCCCAAAAAGTTAATTATCACTTTTAATTAGATTTCCAGGTCTGGTTTTCAGTAGTGAAACAGTTCATTTCAGTCTGAGTAATTGATTATCAACTTATTCCTGCCTCCAACTATCATTATTATATTGACCTTTGAGATCCACTATCCCCCACCTCTAACTGAATTATTTAATGACCAAATCTGTAGTAGGTAAATAACAGTGGGTACTATTTTGAGCTCCTTGCAGGGCTCTGAGTAGGAGAAGATCTTGTGGGTAACGGCTGCTTTACAGTACATTTGAGTTTTATAGTAGCACTCTAAAGGCTTTCTGCCCGTTATATGCCTGTAACTGTCTCATGGGTCATTTCACAGCTTCCGCGCTCATTATTCCACCTTAATCTCAGCTTGTTTCATGTATGTCGACGAGGGCACCATTGCTGCTCTGTGACCTCTGCCAGGGTCAGGTAAGACAGATTAGTTGGTGGGTTTGAACCTCAGCGTTGGGGTCACGCCGAGACTGATCCTACACTCTCTTCATTCATCTCACTTTTCCTCTTGACCCACATCCCCACGATGTATAAACGCACTCTTTAGCACTCAGATGCTTTTTCCCCATCACACAGGGTCAACTAATACTGCTATCAAATGCATGCACTTAAGAGACACCACCCATACTTCAGTGCAGAGATACGTTTCAGAACTGCAGCGCATATCTCACTATGTTTGAAGAGAGATGGATAAAATGAATTAAAATGAAACTGTAGCTTTGTATGTTGTAGACCAGTTTAAACAATAAAATACTGAGTACATGACGCAGCAATTATACTAATATATCAACATCATGTAACACAATGAAAGAGTCCATTCTGCAGAGTGCTTTTCCTTTTGATTCTTCATGTACATTTCATTGATAATGCCTCTATACTTTTGCCTCAGGCACAAAGAAGGGACATAAAGCACAAACGCTTGACTAATGCACTGAATTAAGAGTTTTCATGGATCTACACTGCAGTATTTATTTTTTCCGCCTCCCTATATTTAACAAAAATATTTTTGCTTTCTACTCCTTACATTTGAATAACATAGCATAACAAACACAATAAGGAAAAAATGAGCTGAAAGACACAACAAATATGTTTGAGAGAAAAAGTTTTGCACATTGGATCAAAGTTCATGTTCATCATTCTCAGTTTGTTGTTTTTTTAAATTCGAATGGTTTTAGCAGCCTTTTATTTATATTAATATGATGTGACGTTACATTTGCTTTGCACATGAACAGCCTGTAGAAAATAGCTACTTTATACTTTGGGAAATAGAGCCTGGTCTTTTCAGTATTACTGCACTATTACTGCAGTTCAATCAGCTTTTACCATACTCCTTTTTACACACCTACTGTATCTATATTTCTTCTCCAGTAAAGCACGTCTACATTTGCCAGCTCTGCTTAGCTAAGTAAATACTGAATGCCAGACAAAAGGGTTATTTTTCTTTGCTAAAAAGGATGTGAATCCTGTTTCCACCCCTGCATTTTCTGTTCTCTACTATGATCTGTCTTGGTTGGCACTAAGGTTGTGATGCCAAAACAACCCCCCAAAAACAAAGGGCTGCATTTTGCTTCAGGTACTGGAAAACAGTCAGTCCACTGCTGAAAATGTGACCAAAACAAACTTATCTCCTCAGCAAATCTTAAGCCCATCCTGAGGCTGTGCTTAGCAGCACTGTCTTTCTTAGCTTGTGTGATGCTAATTGTGCACACACAGGAGCAAGTTCCTCCCTGGCTCCAGACAGAAGAAACCTGATGCCTTTAAAAGCCAATAAAAGCATAATGGAATCTAGAAACCCGAGCATCTCAGTCCATCACATCACAGCATGAGGGGGGAGCTGAAATGCTATATGTACCTCCTAAAATGAAATTGACTTGGAGTTGTTTAGAGCGTCGACACACAGCGGAGGATATGGGCTTCCCGAAGTTGAAGGCTGAGAGTGTGTGTTTCACACTTTGAGTGTAAGTGTGTGTGCAAGAGAAAGAGAAAGTGTGTGTGTGAAGACACGGTGATCTCAAACTCTTGACAGTGCCGAAAAGAACTGAAAAGACGTCTTAGTGTGAAAATGTGTGTGCGTGTATTCCAGTGATCAGTTTTACAATGAAGGCCGTTGCTATGGGCAACCTTTGCCTCTCACAGAAATTCCTGTTTCCCAGTGAGAGGCTACCGCATGCACATGAACATGCACGCAAACACACATCCGCACACACATAAGGTCTGGAGCGACATAGGTGTTATGTAACGTCAAATAAACAACCTAAAAAACAACATCAAAACAGTCTGCTCCTCTGGCTCCCCCTCTTCTATCAGTCCCTCCCCCCTCTGCCTCCTCCATCTCCCCCCACCCTCATGGATCCACAGATTCGGTGCCAGTGTATCCCCGTCCTCGCCCCACTTTCCTTTCATCTTAAACTTCTCTCTTCCTTGTCATTTCTTATCTCAAGGCTAGCCCCTCTTAATTCAGCGTGACTCCCAAAAAACACACATGCATACTTAAATAAACACACACCCCGCCCCGCCCCCGAGGCGGCTCTGGAGCCCACCCCAGGGGCCCCTTTTACAAGTTCCCTCTACACATAACAACCTCCAGGAGCTGCACAGGCTGGCCTGCTGTCTATTTTCAGTTTTAGTGGGTTAGTCGCAATGTTTGCTGTGAGTTTAAATGTATATCATCTATGTTTATCCTAACCTTTAGCAGTAATGTGCAATCACCCTCTGTGCCTCGACATTTTAAATTTATGAGATGATATTATAAGTGTGAATTCGCAGTATGGCGGGCAGCAGTGCGTCACTGTATGTAATTACAGTGTGTATGTGTGTCTCACTGGGTATAATCACAGGCTTTGTTTGTGGTATGTGTGTGTACATGCACACAAAATGCCCTTACAGGCTAATTCGTGTGGGTGTGTATGTGCCTTTTACGTGATTCTGGGGGAGTTGATTCGGGCCAGCTCTGCATTTTGCCTCTGTTTCGGGAGCTATAAACAGCTGTACTTTTTGCCTGCACCACATAGCTAACTAACCACAACGAGACGCTGAGCTCTCCTTCACCACATGCATAACCCGGGGGCCAAAATCATCTGTACGTTGCCCTCAATTTCCCTCCACCACTGCATTTTGTTCCCATTCGTTATAAAAGAAAACTGTGTAAGATGACAGCCCCATTCGGCTGGATCTGCGCTGTAAATGTGATGTTGGGTTTTTGGCAACATATGAAGTGCTGCCATTGTAAGGCATGCGGTGCGAGTTGGAGTCATTTTAAAACAATCTGAAAGCGTACAGTATATAATTATGTGTACTCATGTAAAAGGAGCAGGGGAAAACATAAAATTGAGGGGTAACAAAAAGAGAGAGAGAGAGAGAGACACAGAAAAATAAGGGGCTTGTTGTTGGGTAATGTCATGTTCTGACAAAGCGAACACAGGTGCGTCCTCTGAGGGCTGTTGCAACATTCCCAGTGACTCAGGTAGAAACCTGATCTGAACATGACATCAGGTTTATGCATTTGATCCTATACACTGGAGCCTGCCTTATGAGCGTGTGTATATGTGTGTGTGTCAGCTCATTTTACAGCCATGCAGCCCAGATTCCGAACCTGATCCTCCAATGCTGCGGTTTCAGACATTAATATTCCACCAGAGCCGATTTGCTCTAAATTTTAATTTGGAATCAGAGTGAGAAAAAAAACAGTGAGATTACAAATGCATGAGTATTACAGTAGCAGCACTGCAGCAACCTGACAATGTGAGTGTGCCATGGTTATGTGACGATTACCGGCATGAGTGTCAAACAGATAAGGGTATCTGTATGTGTGTGTATATATGTACATGTCTGTGTGTGTGAACTGATTTGCTGTTTTGTCTTTCAGAATGCAGCCGCACTCACAGCTGAGCTAATACTAGATGCAGGAAGTCAGATAACAATAGAAGGCAAAGGGAGTTTATAGACACACTGATCCACCAAACACACACATGCATATACAGAGCGGGTGAAAAATTTGCAAACAATAAGTGTGTGTGTGTGTGTGTGTGTGTAATCTGAAGATGATTTTGGATGTTGTTGTATTTCTGGCTGGTCCAGCTCCGTTTTGAGGAGATCCCCTTCAGGGTAACTGGGCAGATAGAGAGCTTCATTGTGACTGACTTCAAATGCATTCCTCAGTAACCCGAGAGGCTGCGGCTGCTGCACACATCCACGCACACACACACACACCGCTCCTGATACAGTAGAGGCAAAGCTCCTCTGCCACGGAGAAATAATCAGTAATTGTTCTTTTTAATATGTGTGATTTTTATCGGAGCAAATGTTCTCAACGGCTGCAGAATCTCTGAGTTCTCTAACTGTGAAGAATAATTTGAATACTCTATCTCTCGCCATCTTTCTCTCAGCTTTGTGGCACCATCTGTGATTCCCACTCTTCTATTTGTCCCTTCATTTAGATATTCCTCCATTTAGAGCTCTGAAGGAGACGTAGGGCACTGAGGTCATGACCATCTGTGATCAGACAAGAACAGTGTTCCACGTCTCTTTGAATTGGAACCTTTGAATAGAAATGATAACCTAACATGATGAAATAATGCAAAAAACTGTAATACATTTAAAGATCTTTGTGATGCACTAGCACTTGTAGATTGCAACCAACTGAATAAGAACACTAATAACCCCCCCCCCACTAGCTGTAAAACACGTCCCTCATTAGAGTCAGTGTTTATTTTGTTCGTTCTGGGATTTTTAAGCTGAGGGGATATTAACTCTGGTCCACACTTGGGCAAAGCAATTGACGGTAATGGACCTTAATACTGGATGCCACCCACGATAAAACAGAATACAGAAGACCCATGTTCAGGGCAACGGTGGAAACATGGCAGCAATACACGATGGACTCAAAAAATACCTCTGTAAAATGATGCATTCTATGGTGAAAAAATATGACTGCCATATTTAAGTGATTATGAATGAGTTTTCTTTCAACAAATTCCATAGATTCTCCTAAATTCCCATAAATCGTACAGACTTGGCCTTTAAGCACAGTAATTATACGACACACAGTTAATGCAGCATAAAAATATATGCTTTCATTTCTAACTGGTTTAATATTTTGATTCAAGGCCTGTGATCTGTAATCATTTTCTGTGTTTACAGGGAAAAAGTAAAATATGTTGCATGAACTTTGCATAAAACACCTAAACTCTATTTTCTGTCTCACATTATTGTCATTTTTTAGAAAACTATGATGAGTGATTACTGACAGTTAGAGAATGTGAAATTAACTAGTGTTTACAAAATGAAAATTAGAGCCAGAAGACAGCTGATTTTAATTGACTTCTATTTGCAATATTGGAGTTTCATACATATCCACTTTTGGGAACCAGACTTGTGTTCACTTTTAACCTGTAGTATAATGCACTGCCCTTTCCTATTCACATCTGTATGTTGTTAATTTTAATGTTCTGTTGCTGTGATACCTGCATTGTATTGCACTAGTACAGTTATAAATCAATGTGGACTGCAGGAAAGATATTTATACATTTACAAAAAATGAATCTATCAATCTTTTCAAACTGCTCATGTAAGAGGGTTTTCAACATAAAAAAGCAAAACATTTTACAGTTCAAGGTAAATGTAATATTTTGGGGACTAATTTGTCAACCACATGCAACAAGACACTTAATGTTGTGTGTGGAATATTATTGATTTTTTTCACTGCAACTAATGGAGAAAATAATCTAGACACTAATCAATAATGAACATAATAACTGTTCACTCAAGAAATCCCACACAAATATTCCTCACTGTGTTAGTCACAGTGTTTTTTCCTCCGTGTTTCTTTTGACTACACCTTCCACTCATATATATCTGTACCACTGGGTGGTCCAAAACACCACTGAGGTTTGCATCCCCACTGCTTCATCATCAGCAGCAATTTGACTCCCTTCATCTCCTAACCCTGCTCTTGTGCTGCTGTGGCATTTAGCTGAACGTGAATGTTTATTTCAGTATGTTGTGTACTGACAGTGTGTCTAATGACCGTCTATGCTAAACTGACTTTGGTTTGTTCCACAGAAACACACAAAAGCCACCACCTGATCACCAAACTGAATGCATACTGTTAGCCTCATAGTATAATCGCCTCAAAGTCATACACTATATGGACAAAAGTATTGGGACATGTTGAATTCAGGTTTTTCTTTCCTAACAGGGGTCTGGGATACAAAACAGTAATGACAATGTCATATTTTAGTTTTATATTGTGATAAATATCATTGCATTGCATTTGTTAGTTTGGTTAAAATTGTTATCTTTGCTTCCAAAATGCCACAGAGATGGTTTTTACTTAATTTCTCTCTACATTGATTTTGTTAGGTTTTTTTGTTTTAAACCATGACTATGATTTTAAATGTTCTACCTCTAAATTTCTAAAATATAATCATCTATCTTTTAACTTTAAGGAAATATTGATGTTTAGGCGATAAAGTATATGGACAAAAGTATTGGGACACATCATGGCTACAGTTGTAAGATGTCTTGTTTGTGTTGATTTGAGATACAATATTATGAGAGACAATATTATGACATTTGTTGTTTTATATCCTAGAGCCCTGTTAGAAAAGAAACACCTGAATTCAACATGTCCCAATACTTTTGTCCATATAGCGTATGAGGCAATTATGCTATGAGGCTAACAATATTCTTTTTGCATTGAAAGACTAAAACTTCAAAGTGTGTGTCCTGACTGTAAACTACATGGGAGCAGACCCTTAAACAGTGCACTTAAACGCATTCACACAGTCCCACCAAAGTATTATAATCAGCTGACAGAAATTTTCAGACATCACTGCTGAAACGGGTGATCTTTATGGTCCAATTTCCAACCTCCCTGCAGTTTAATTCGCCGTAGGTGGAGTGCCCACGCTTCGTAAAGCAGCTGCTGAATCACGGTCATCTCTGTGGCTGCTCTTCCCCGGTGCCGTCTGACCTACACTGATAAGACTAGGACGGTTCGAGCCATGCTGCTCGCTGACAGAAGTGGATAACTCTCTACCTGGAAAGGGTCAGAGCTCTTGGCACATGCTTCGACTCACTGCACACATTACAGGAAAAACTGCAGCCTGTTTACTGTTTGTATTGTTCCACGCCCATCTTTCTTTCCGGAGTGCATCCCCGAACTTGTCAACTGTGACCTCTAATCTCGCTCCATCTTTTTGCTTATTTTTTCCACCTCGTCTCGTTCTCCACCCTGCTCTTCCTCTCTTACCAGCTGGGCAGGTTTGGATGGCAGCCAACCTGGACGCTAACACCTTTTGCAGTCAGACAAGGAGATGTGAGGGAGATAGAGGGCAGGCGGTGAGTGTGAGTGTATGAGTGTGTGTGAGTAGGTTACCAGGTGATGGCCTGGTTAAGACACCTGCCACCTTCAGCACAGATTAGCACAGAAAGCGTTTACACAGTCGCACTGCTCTCCAAGTCTGTGACTCCTTTCCTCACACAGGAAGACAGTCGGATGGCGAGGCTGTATCTGGTAACAATGACGTCAGATGTGCTGCTATGGACCTCAAAGAGCCAACACCTGCACGTCACAGCCTAGAGGATGAATCAACCCAGTTTTATTCAACGTGGATGTTTTATCACTAGAACTCCAAGGAGGTGCTATAAGCATGAAACCACATACAGGAAAAATACAATTTTGGTCCCAATTACAGTTTCTAGTCAAAAATGTCTTTTTATTATTAACCTATAAAGACCAAGTGTTACTTTTGTGGCAGTTCCCAAATGATTTTTCTCTATATTTAACCTTCCTTAAGTGATTTATCACCATTGATTGTAATATATTCTTTATTTTGAGGTTTTTCAGTGAAAATCTGGTATTTTCTTATATTTAATTAACTGATCATGTACATGTTCATAAAAGCTCAGAGTAAAGATGAAGGTTGTTATATCAAAAACAGAGAACATAACGTGCTGTGCACTTTTAATACCCCTCAGCCAAATATAGTGTAAGATTCTGTTGAAAGTTACTGCCCTATAATTTAGATTGGATTGTCTTTGTGTAAAACTTATTACATACATATTTTATATTTGAAAGTACTCAGATATTATAAGTGCACAAGGCCATTTGATCTTGAAAAAGTAGGTCAAGGGGACCTATTTCCAATAGGCTTCTGCTCCATACCAAGATGCATCCACAGTATAAATTTGGTGCCGATATCTCAATGCATTCTTCAAATAATGTGATTATGTTGTTGAATGGACAGACGGATGTACGTACAGACAGACAACTAAATGATTATAAAACCCCTTTGGCCAGAAGTTGGCTGAGGGGTAAAAACTGCAGAAAAAGTGACTTTTTCAGCAAAGATATCATTAAGTGAACATAAACCCAGTGTGTCCATCCACTGACCAGTACCATGGGTTTTACTGGTGAATCAATGTTGTAGAAGATGACGGTGTTTCCACGTTCACTATGGAGCCTCTGAACATCCAAATGTGTCATATCTGATGACCATGAAAAGATGACAAACTGTATTTTACCTGAATTATTTCAACATATTGATAGGATTATTGGATCAGAAGTTATTAAATATTTTAGATCAGTCAATGATTTTGGTCAGTGTTTGGGTCTTTATGGGTTAAACAGAAGAACACTGACTGCTTTTCAATGTGAGAGTCAATGGTTGTTTGCGTCTCTATGTCATTTCACTTTTGTTAACCCATATATGAAATACAAAAGGAGAGGTAAGAGATGCAGCAAAAGCAAAACATAAGAACAGAGCAATTAAGATGGAAAATGAAGAAACAAGATGAGAAAAAGAGACTGTCCAAAACTGTTTTGACAGTGGATGAATCAGTACAAAAGTAGATATTTTGGCAATTCAACATGTATTTGTGTAAACATGGGTCTTGAAGACACTCAAACAATTGATCTTTAGGGTCTTGAACTGAAGACGTTTGGGAACCACCAGTGTAGATTTTTTAGATTACGATTGATTTTCAGCTCCTGGTTTATTCATATATCGAGTTATTAATTTTGGTATTTATTGCATTTAGTCATATTCAGTTCAACACTTGTCTAGTTTCTAATAATGTGAAATATGGGGGGTTAAAAGGCTACCTGGTTTTTCCTGCTTCCTGTCATTTTTCTACCTTTAAACATCCATTATAGGTCGACCTCAAGTTTCCATGACCAGGACTCCCTAGCGGAACAGATCTTGTCTCTCAGCGGGACCTTCCTGGCTACATAAAGGATAAATTAAAAATAACTTTGCTGATGCTGGGAGCAAAATGTTATGTTAATTTGTGCATAAACCCTAAATGCTAATTAAGCCTTAACTGTATTGATACCATACCATAACATTACAGACACATTTATGTCATTGCTACATTTATTTCACCTTAGTCCAGACAGGGGTTCAGCTACAAATAATGATACCATACAACCTCATCACAGTAAAATAACAGAACTTTTTACATGTGACACTCGAAAGGTTTGTTTAAAGGAGCTCCAAAATCAGGGCATTCTCAGCTAAGCATTGATGGTGTGAAACATCTGTGACTGCATTTCTGAAAAACAAAAAAAAAAAAGATTGGGATTTTTTTACACCACAAATGGATGGCTCTGCCTTATTTCATCAGCCCTCATATGTGCCAGAAATGCCAGAGATGGTCTTCAAACAACATTACATACATACCTACTGTCACTTATTTAATGTCTGTGATAAATGTCTCCTCCTGTGGAATAATCAGCATTTTTACTGCCCCCCCCCAGGCATCTTGCGGCTGCATGCTAAGTAAAGTAAGCACAACTTTTCAAGCGAATTGTTCACTTAGTGTCAAGAGATTCTTTACAGTAACAGCTGCAGCAGGGGGTCATGAGCGGACGTCACTTTGTGTTTGGAAGAAGGAACCTGCTGAGCAATTTTAGAGTAATTAAGTCTTTAAAAGATGGTAAGTGGTCTTTGGATAGTTCATGGGGATTAATAGGAAAAAGGGCTACATATCTCAAGCTAATTTAGGGTATGCTGTGTTACAAAATTAAACTTACACTTAAACTTGCACTTGCACTTAAAGCATTTATAGTTGCGTATTTTTATTTCTCTAAATCGTGTATTTAGACTGGAGAAGCTGTAAAAAAAATACTTGATGGTGATGCTGCATGTGGCAGTGAGTGGGAAGCTGAAAAGTGCTGATTCTGTCCCCTGCCAAATACATTTCTGATCTTTTCCCTGCATGTTTGTCTCACACACAAGTGCTCCCATGACCAATGGATGTGAACCACCGCACAAAACTGTAAACATGTCGGTGTACAACAGCCAGGAAATGAACGAAACACTTTTTTCCCCTCAATCCACTATTTTTAGTTCTTTCTGCTGATCAGCTTCCTGATAGTGCTACCACGGCCAATCCGAATCGCAGCCACACTGGCCGTATTAATTCCCCTTGTACAGAACCTATGGGAGGATGGCATTACATCGGCTCTTAGTCTGTTATTCCAGCTCATTCAGGGCCTAAAGCTGCCTCGGTCCTGCACCAAACCACAGCTGAAAAGCATCCAGGCACTAATATTATCTTTCTAATATTATCTTTCTCCAGTTATAAGGACAAAGATGATCTAAGTGATGAATGCCCTTATGGAAAGGCACACATTTGCTAAATATGGTATATGGTACAGTGAATGGCTTGGTCACAAAGCCGCGGGGAAAGAACAGGTGCACAATGGAGAAAAATTCAAGCTTTTTTATCACTGAAAAGCAAATTGAATTCATTTTCTCAGGCACAAAGACTTTTTATCCATCTCACATGTCTGTAAAATAATAAGAGCAAAATCCTTTTATTGCCACTTTTGCTACATCTTCAACAGTGAATACGATGACTTTATATCTCATTATTTCAAATAGAGAAACTGTATTCAAGTTCTGTATCTGTATTCAAGCCTCTGGAAATCTAAATCCACAACAGGCCTGTAACTATGTCATTTAGTCAACTGTGTGCATAACAGTAATCATTAACAAATATGTTTATGTATGTAGTCGTGTGTAAAATAGATTTCAATCTAAATGAAAAATATTGTCATTCAAATTTGTACAAACTTGCTGATATTGGATTTGAATTGATTTAACTGTGAATCAATCATACAAAGGATCTGTCTTCTAAATAACCCCCAGTAACTACCAATCAATCAAATTTTATTTATATTGCACCAAATCATAACAAAAGTTATCTCATGAAGCTTCACATATAGAGCCGGTCGAAACCAGACTCAAGTCAATTTACAGAAACCTAACAGAATCCTCCAGGAGCAAACACTAGCTACTGTTAACCTAAATGCTCACCTAAATGCTATATGAAACTTATTTTTAGCATATAATTAGAGTATATTTAAGGATTCTATCATTTTGCTAACACCAAAGATCCTTCACTTAAAAATCATGCAGCAAACACACAGTCCACTTCTTGTCTCCTAAGTGGGTGTGATCAGAAATGTTAAGCATTTCATAGGAATGGATGGAAGTGGATTAGAAAGGCCTAAATAAACTAGCGATGCACTAATAAACTATATTATACTGATGCTTTAGGGTGTAGCTAACATTATTTTATCATAATTATCATTTGCTTTATATTCCTCTTCCTTTTTATCCCCTTGTGTTGCAAGATCTGCTAAGACATAGACAAGTTTTCTCCTGATGTGTCTTAAAAATGTCATTTTCATCAGTGTTCAGAACATATGCAGCTTCTGGAAAATGGTTCCAATTTTTACTTGGGTGATTGTGGAGTAAAAGAATTAGTCAAAATCTGTGAATTACATTTCTCTGTCCTTTTGGAATAAAAAGGACTGGGTCCATTACGAACTTCCTAAAGGGACAGGGCAGTAGAGAAACCATGTGACACAAAAACAGGAAGTCACTCTCCTAACATTACTTACTAATGAGATGACAGCAGGTTTATTTACTTTTAGATTTTTGTGGGTGTATAATAATGCTTAGTTTTAAGTCATATTTCCAGAACCCTTAAGTGCTGACAATAGGTGGATTTTTCTTTTTCTTCTGCAAATGTCATAATTTTGTGTGTTGATACTCAACTGATGCTACTTTTACACTGAAAATTAGCGTGTGTGGGTTGTTTTTTTTTTTAGCACATCAGTAAATGTGTTAAAACAAGCCAATAGAGACACACTGCTAGAGGACAAGTGGATGTTTGTATGCGTGTCACATTCAATGTCACAAATTCACCGGAAAACAAAGCAACAGTATTGAGCATCACGGAGGCCAGTGGCAATGACATGGTAGCACCAATCTGATTATCTTTTACCATTTTCCTGTTCATCTTTCATACTCAGGTGAATAGGCTTTGAAATGGATGAAATTTGTGGCACATGCTATGACATATAATAGCAGAATAGGGCAATAGACACACTGTGAAAAATACAGCATAAAAATAGCTCCAGGTGTCAGTTCCATTACTGCTGATTGGAACTGTAGCTGATGAATATCTGTGACTACTTTACCCCAGAGTCATTTGACCTGGGAATGAATGAAGCGATTATACTTGTTCACACTGAAGACAAAAGCCAGATGTTAGTGATGTTAGTAGGTCTTTTGTCCAGTGTGACAGGGGTTAGATTTTTTTCATCCTTGATCCTTTAATCTCAGGCTACTGTCTCTGTAAAAACGTGCAGCACACGGTTTCCATGCATTGCATTAATTTATTATGAACTATTTATATCATTAATGTAAATTTTGAGATGCTATTGAGCGCAGTGGAAATAAATCAATTGTGGCAACATGATTTCTTTAACAAATTATTAAAATGTACAATAATTAGCTCAGTATATCGAACTAGATTTTTACCAAGAGACTTTGTGGATTTAAAATACAACGAAGAGGCACATTTACATTGGTTATATTAAATATTTAGGTCGCATTAAATGAAGTTCATTCATTTTAAAAATACATTTTAATTCATATTTTACAACTTTAAACCTACTCAACAATATCTGTTGCCATATTTTTGAAATAACTAATAGTCCTATTTTTTAGAGTGTACAATACCTATTACAATCTGTTATATAAAGAGCCTGCTGTAATATTAAGGGCTTTCTCTGTGATTAAAATGTATGAATATGCTCTATTTACTTTGGAGAATCAGCAAATGTGCATCTTCCTCTGCTGTTTTTGCTGTTTGTATAGCTAATAATAAATGAAAAAGCAGAAGATTTTGAGTATATTTTTAAAGGAATGTGTGAATGTGTGTTATGGTCAGTGGATCAGTAATGTCCTCTCAAGTGGAGTGTGTTTAACCTGCAATGTCTCCACTTGTCCAACAAAATGAGCGGCTGACACTACTGAAATAGGCGAGAGGTCACATGACTGTGTAGTGACACATCAGCCGGTCTGAAACAGTGTAAATGGACTGCAACTGTGAGACCATCACACACACACATATGCACACACAGATACACTAATGCATGTATCTGCTCAGCTCTAAGCTGAATATAGAGGAGCAGTTTAATGGGAGGAGGGGGTGACAGACACAGAGAGATGTATATCTGTATGTAGGGCCCAGCTGTTACACTAATCTGACAATCCAACAGGATTAAAGACCACATCTCAAGGCTTGCACCCGCAAACACACACAAATACACAAACACGCACAGACACACACAAGGCCTCTCTGCGTGGAATCTTCCTCTATTATATATGACCTTATGAAACATGCATCTCAGTGTGTGAGTGTGTGTGTCACTGTCCTGCTGCCAGAAATGCCTTGAGATTCTGACACAACTGCCGCTCCCACACTCCCCACAATACACCGTGTTTTTGTGTGCTTATGAGGGTGTGTGTTAGGAGTTTTGTCATTGTGTGTTGTTCAGGGAGTGCTAATGTGCGTGAGTGTGTGTGTGTGTGTGTGTGTGTGTGACAGTGTGTGCATGTGCTGGTGAGTGTATTGATGTTAGGTTGGAGAAATGTTGCAGTGAGCAGTGAATGCTGCTGGTTGCTTGGTGCGTCAATGACTGCGTTTTTGTGGCTGATTCTATGAAATGCTGGAGAAGGAGTGAAGCTGAATGCGGATTTTTATGTGTGTGTGTGTGATTATAGCCTGGCTCAATGGGCCTATTTCTGCAGGGCCAGTGGGAGGGCGTGGTGCCTGTGGCTGGAACTTTTCTCATGTTTCTAAGGAACTTTTCAAAAGGGCTCAGAAATGTGGCTGCTTGTGAGAGAGAGAGGGAGAGAGTGCCCCGCGGACCATGATGCCTTTGTCTAGAGGAGAGAGAGCGAGAGGGGCAATGAGAGTACACTTCGAAACGGTAATCAATGGTCTCTTCTGAGCTCCTAATCGAAAAAGCTTGACACACACTCATACGAGAAAATGCAAACACAAACAAGACGGATTTGATGAAGAGAATCACATTTCTGTTCATACACAGTGATGTGAATCACAAGGCAACATCCCATAATTACAGCTTGTGTAATCAGGCTAATGACGGTCATGCGACATGCTCTTCGCAGACCTCAAGACCTGAACGACAAGGAGAAAGGGAGAAATCGATGCACAAAAAAGCAGAGTTTTGAAGAGGAAAGGTACAAATTGAGAATACATGAGTGGGGGGAAAAATGCAGGATGGATGGATGATGGGATGGATAGACCCAGAGGCGAAGGGGGTGGGGAGGCAGAGAGAGGAGTGTTTTTGTCTTTGATGCAGGAGAGAAAAATCCAATCAGCTCTGTGTAATTCAATCTGGAATGGAAAGATGCACCTTTGCAAGCATACGAGTCTGTGCAGAGGGCATGATGCCTATTATTATCATGCCATACCTCTACCTCTGCCTCTGCTCTCAACACACACAGAGAGGAGGTAAACAAATTGCAGCTCAGGGGCATCCTGAGCAGCTGACCTTGCTATGCTCTCTTGGCTCTTTCCCATTGGTTGACTGACTTTAGCAAAGTAGCAGCCAATTCTAAACCTTTGAGCGTTTTCCAAGTCGCGCAACCACCTCCATGACTGCAGGCCAAGAGACTGTCTGCGGCGCAGCCAGATAGCCGATTGATTCGTCGAGGATCATAATAGTCCCTGATATCGAACACTAATTACACAGGTTATGAGATGGAGCAGAGAGCTGAACTCTAGATAAGGCAAGAGCAGCATATGGTCTGGGTCTTAATTAAGACTGAACGCTCGTGACTTAATCACATATTTATCATGAGATACTCGTTAACTCCAATGACTGTCAGAAGACTTCAACGAATCATGAGTAAACATGAGAAAGCACTGAGGAAAATAAGACATGTGTCCTGATTTTCCAGTGAATGGCCCATGTGTTGTCTCTGTCAGTGGTTTTTTTTTTTTTTATATCTTTTTTTGCATCCTCTGATGTGATCATATGAAACAGACACAGAGTGGGTATGGTTACTACCCTCAGGTCAAAACCCAATGAAGGTTAATTCTTTTTTTTTTGGAATGTGCTTTATTTCTGCATCTACTTCCCTCTACCTGCTACAGTGTTTGTGTGCTGAATCTCACTCTTTCTTCCAGTGACGATGAATGGTTTGTACCTTTCTAGCACTATCTAAATCCAGCAACACTGAAGCCGCTTTCCCACTGTGGCAACTTTCCACTGTAGAAACTTTCCCCAGGAACCTCTGGAGGAACTTGATGCGTTGCATTAGGCGAGAATCTAATTATGAGCAATTAATTCAACCCCCAAACTAGTACTTTGCGATAGTTGTGGAACTTTGGGGGTGGCATTTTATTTCAGCTTTTCACTGTACATATCTGTGGTCATATGTGGGAATGTGTGTGTATCTTTCACTGCTGTTTAGAAGCCAGCGGTTTTCATTTTAGTGGTCACCTGACCATATTTGGAAGAGCATCGCTGGGTAAGCTAATGCTAAATGGTAGCTAACTGACCCAGTATGCGGAAAATGTTTGAGTAAGACATTCATTTTACAGTCTTATAATTCTACCTTATTAACTTACATCTTCAGTAGCGCTGTATGTCTGGAAAATATATGTTTTATTCAATAAATGGATTGTTGGAAAAGTCTGACCTTGGCAGGTGAAGGTGCAGTCAATTACACCTGTCAATCAGAGCCTGATAAAGTAAATAGGAGTTTTAAGGTTCTTGGTGATTATTTTTCGCCTTTGGACACAGATTAGCTAGCTGTTGCCCTTTGCCTCCAGTCTCTGCGCTATGCTAGGCTAAACACACGCTGACTCCAGCTCAGTATTTAACACACAGATAATGAAACTAATAGTCCTTTTGTCATCTCAATCTTGAAAGGAAAGAAAGACAAAAACTCTTTTCTCATCACGTTCAAATATTTCTTTGAAGAGCCACAATGGTAAAAGAACAGGAACTAGTTCTTTGCGGTATATGATAAATGCCTTGCGGGGAGATAATGAGGATTAATGGGTAAAATGTGCGTAGCTGTGTTTAATATTCCTCTGATAGGACTTTCTACCCCCTCGAGCGGCTATATCTGCCTTCAGCCTCAGCTCTGAAACAAATATAATACTCATCAGGTGAGGATGTGTCCATTCAACTTTAGTTAGTGATAGTTTCATCCCTCAGTAGGCAACATTACTCACTGACTAATTAATTAAGAGGTGGACTGAAGTAACTAATGGCTCGAGAATGATTGTCTAACACATAGATTAGCTCCTGAGTGTTTGAGTGTAACAATCACAAGCATTAAGTCCTTAGTAGCTGTGGCTTGGTTTAATTAAAGTGACTGTGAACTTTTCAAGTGGCTGAGTGGTCAGAGTGTCAGTGCAAATGAGTGGAAACGTGTTTC
Organism: Sphaeramia orbicularis; assembly: GCF_902148855.1. Lineage (NCBI taxonomy): Eukaryota > Metazoa > Chordata > Actinopteri > Kurtiformes > Apogonidae > Sphaeramia > Sphaeramia orbicularis. Next base: position 10,769,608 of record NC_043967.1, on the reverse strand, counting down.
TCAAGGACAGGGAAATATATGTGTGATGATACCATCTTGCTCTTACAGGCCTCCTCTGTCGTCCGTCTCTGTGTAATCCTGTCCAGGTTGTTCCCTCTGTTCAATCCGTCTCAGCTGCCCTAAGCTCTTTACAGGCCTGCCTGGGTTAACCACCAGTCTCTCTCTCTCTCTTTGCTTCCACAGGACACAAATCCACCTCATCTATCTCCCTTTCAATTTCCATTTTTCTTCCTCGTCAGCTTCTCTACTCTTTTATCATTCCGCTCTACCTAAAGCCAATTCCTCCCTGTTCATATTTCACACTATTTTCTGATGAGCTCCTCATATCCATTCACCGCCTTTACATATTAACAAATCTTATTCTTTCTCCCCCCTTAGATCTGCCTCCCTCCTTCCCTTCCCTATACTCTCCAGGTCTGTCTGCTGCATTCGTCTCCGCTCTTCAATCTTATTTTTTTTCTTCCTGTGCTGCACCTCAGCCGCCATCCTTCCTTTAATATCACTTTTGTCTGTGATTGTCTCTGACCTTATTCCCCCTCTATTCTCTTCACATCTCCTCTCCTTCGTCTCACACAATATCTAATCGCTTTCAAATCTGTCGCCACAACTTTGTGGTTTGTTCAGTTTTTTTGGAGAGCATTCAACCACAGCCAACAATTTTCTAAATTATTTGTCAGGGTTTAACTTATATGTCAGTCAAATGTTTCACATCTTAAACCAAAATGAACATAAAATAGATGATTCTAAGTGTGTCAGTTATTCCAGTTGGGAAGCCTATTATTATAATGTATATATATATATATATATATATATATATATATATATATATATATATATATATATATATATATATAAAATTATTAATATTATTATTATTACTATTATGATGTTATCTTATGTTGATGTTTTATTGTACTTTAGTACTATTTTATTTTACTCTGTAAAAAATTTTATTTTTTTATCTTGTTTTTAGTTTTTGTAATTTTAGATCCGCTCTATTCTTATTTTCTGCAGTATTGTTTTTTTTTTTTTTTTATTATATTGTTTTAGTGACTGGAGTAGCACTCCTAATTTCATTGTACACACAATGACAATAAAGGCTATTCTATTCTATTCTGGCTAAGTTTTGAAGATATTGATCTAATTTTGGTACAGATTCATCTTTATCCCTACTCAGTATTGAAGAATAGCATCTATATACATAAAGTATAAGTACCAGGATAACACACAAAAAGTCTTAAAAATCCCAGACTAATTTTCATTAAATTTGGTGGATGGGTACAGGGTGGATCCTGGACTTCTCTTTTCCTTTTCTAACACACTTAGTAGCCTTTCAGTTTTTAATGTTCTCATTTGATTTATTGCCACTACAGGCCTTTTTTAAAAAATCTTTAATTGTATTTATGCAGGTCTGGCACTATTTTATATATTGCAGTTTTAAATCATCTTCAACATCTTTAATCTCACTTATTCATCGTATTTTTCTCTGCTGCTTTGGTTGTAAAGCACATTCTAACTGTTTATAAAAGTGCTGTAAAAATCAACTTATTATTCTGATTTGGTCTTGAGTATTGAATCTCGATGCAGTGCATAAACTAGCACAGAGACCTGAAAAGTTTCATTTAGCAGAGTTGCAGTCAAACATCTGCTTGGATCCTTATTCTCCAAGAATAAATTTAAGAAACGTTTTCTTCTTGTGCTTTTCTTCTGTTTAGACTAGAGGTCAAATGGTGGAGGATTTTCTACAATTAACAATAGTTAGGAGCAGGAAAAAGCTGCCTGCTTAATCAACCAATGATATGATCTAGGCCTCTCTACACCAAAATTTGACACTGAAAATGCATCATGAATGTTGTCACTTTATTGGAAACCATAAGTCCTGAACTGAACTTTTAAGTCTGAGTAATAAGTACCTGAATAAATAAAACTGAATCACTGGACATTAAACTCAGAGTCATTAATCAATAAATATGAAACCAAACATCAACCTAGAAGGCAGAGATTTTTATCTATTGAGATAATATTTGCCCATAAAGTCATTCATTGCTGTTTAGAAGACTAATATTAGCCATCGGCCACACTGGTGCCAACTTCTACTGGTGCTTGTAAAACACATTACTGGTGCAGTTTAATCTGTGTATCTCTGGAAAAGGGCTGTATAATTTCTCAATTGATTAATCAACCAAAATCGCAACATCAAAGTGGAAACCTTGCTGTGGCCTGAGTTCATTTCCCAGTCAGACCATAGGCCTTCTGAATGGAGTTTGCATGTTCTCCTTTTGTCATGTGGATTTCCTCCAGTTTCCCCACACTATCAAACACATGTGCTAGATTAATTCACCCCTGACCAAGGTACTGCCTTAGGTCCAGAGTTGGTCTGGTGTTCTTACAGTGGCGCCCAATGCACCTTGTGTTTGAGTGAAATGCAGCAGTTGAATTTACCTACAGGGACAGCTAAACTTTTATATGAGCCAGTGCAATTATATAGAAACAAAGGTTGCAGGATTTAGGAGGATTTAGTGTGATAAAAAGGTGATTTTTTTGTATGAGATACTCGTTAACTCCAATGACGGTCAGAAGACTTCAGCAAATCATGAAAGGTGATTTTTGGATTTAGTGACACTGAGCAGAAAAACTGTGTAAAGCATATGATAATTAGCCACAACATTTATCACAACCTTGGCTTTTGTATTTTTAGGTTTGTATGTTTGATCTGACATTTCAAAATAAGAATTCTTTTTCATGTTATCTAATTTTGCCCCAAAATAATCGCAATACGACTTTTTCACCAAATCACGCATCCCTAGTTAAGACAGTAGTTTATATGTGAAAAGTCTGGTTCTATAATTTAAATGAAAAAAAAAAAAATCATGTAATGGTTTACTTGTCTATAGTGAGACATTGATAAATTACCAGCTCTGGTCACAATTAAAAGCCAAAGGCAATTATAGTCCAGCTTCATATAACTATGGCTCACATTTAAGGAAGATGAGCTCATTTTAAAATGCTGAAAAAGGAAACTGAGTAATGACCCCCCCCCCCTCTGCACCTCCTCCTTGTTGTGTATCGTGTTTCAGTCTTGTGTGACTTGTCAATATGCCCAAGTCATATCATGTCCTGTCAAACACAAACGCCATTCGGTCCAACAAGGGAAACAATTATCTTGTCACATATACAGCTAAATAAACAAAGCCCTTAAGGACACACACGGCACACACAAACAGGGTGTCAGTCAGCCTTTCAGACCCAGGTCTCTGCTGGCTAAGATTAGGGCTAATCCACAACTGTTGGAATGAAAGATTAAGAATGAATCACCTGCTGCCGCTAAAGTGTGTGTATGTGTGTGTGTGTAGCCGTTTATAGAAAGGCCCTATGGGAAAGAAACCCTGCTGCAACCACCAAGCAATATTGCTGAATCCCTATCCTCCTAACAGCACACACACTACATAAAAAACACACACAGCTCATTAGCTTCAGGGGCTCGTTCAGACTGCAAACGGCTTTGAAAGAGCCCTTTAAAGCACCGGGGTTCAAAGGTTTACTTGAGAAGGTCCACACCAATGCACAGTCACACACACAGACGCAGCAGGTTTCAATGTCTGCATTTAATTGGATCGATGTTCTTCCCTCATGGCTTGCCGATAATTGAGGGGATGTTAGTAACATGTGGGAAGCCTTTTGTTACTAAGTTCCTGTTTTTATTAAGACAGGCAGGATGAATGAGGAGCACTGCAGCGGTGGTGGAGGAGGCCTGGTGGGCGGAGGGGAATATGTAGACATGGGTAGATGGGTAGATGGATGGATGGAGGGAAGGAGGGAAAAAACGTTGCAGCAATGAGCTCCTGACCTCGTTCACTCCTCTGTCGGGACGTCGGCTAAATAATTCAGACACACACACACATACATAGTCACATGCCTTCCGCACACAGTATTCCTCGCTCTCAATCACACAAGTGGGCTCCCTATGCTCATGCTCTGCCTCTTTTTCACATGTAAAAAACCACACGCGTAAAAACACACACCTATATAAAATCCCCCTTTTATGCCCCACTCAGGAAACTCCCCCCTGTTTTTAAGCTTGAAGGCCGGATCTATAAATACTTCCTGTGTGCATCCCATAACCCTGTGACCAAAACACGTACATACAAACAACTAGATCTCTGTCCTCTCACACACACACGTGGTCGCTGTGTGTTGAAATGTGAGCATCAAAAAAACCTTCCTGTGATGGCTCAGATGAAATGAATACATAAAAAAAAAAACAGTAATTAATGAACTGTCGCCTCTGATTAAACAACATGTGACAGAAATGGATATCTGTAAATTAAAAGTGACAAAATCTCTTTGTTATCAAAGGAGGAGATGGGGATGAAGATTGTTTGAAAATCAAAACTATGACACTGACAGATAAAAGATGAGAGGGGACAAGGGGATGACAGATTGGGTGACAGAACATTAATGCACCACATCACGAGCATCTTATTATTGCATCAGTATTTCAGATGTGTATCTCCATCAGCAATGAGGATTTTGATGCACTGCCGATGATCCAATGCAGATACACAGAAAACAACAGCCTATGCAATGCGACTGTGATACAATCTGACAGAACTTCAACATAAAGTGATTCAGTGATGCAGAATTAATATGATGCTGTGTCATTTGATAGACAGTTTGATTGCATTTCTCTGGTTCTTAAGGCAACGTTCTAAATTAACTAAAAAAAACCTTTGTTCTTACACAACATATACTTTTCTCTGGTATTGCAGCTAAGTATTTCATGCCGTTTCTGTTTAACTTCTGAAAACTTTTGGATCTATTCATACATTTTTCCATAAAAAAAAGGACTGGGACCTCACCTTGAACCATTTCTTCTTTGCTGTCCTTTCTTTGGTTACATGTTTCTAGAACATTTCAGACTTGGTAGCAGAATAAACCTTTGATAACTTATGTGAAACCCTGTTGAAATTGTTCACCAATGGAGAAGGAGTTTACAAAGGAGGCATCAGTCTGCCCATAACTATTAAACGAGGCATACGCTGTTGGGGGCCGACAGCAAGGGTATATCCCCGAAATCCCCCCAATCCTCTGCGATAAATCTATCTATCTACATCGACCTGATAGTGGCAGAATAATGGTCAGAGAACCAATTTTTCCCCACAAAACTCCACCAAGTGAATGAAAATGACAGCATATAACCTCTGGATGATAGCGAGAAAATGGACATTTGTAAGACGATTAATATGAACCAAATTTTATCTCAATCGGCCTATTATTGCTTGATTTACGTACAAAAAACTGATTTTCGACTACAGCACCACCATTTGGATGACTTCTAATACTCATAGAGAAGCTGTAATCGATAGGGTTCTTCCACTAGGGGTCCTCTATGTTGGTTATCAAGGCATAAGATATCCAACCAAATCTGTCCTAGTTATTGCGTTCACACAAAAGATATCCGGTGGCGGCGTTTGAGGTAAAACCATTATATCCTCGAAACTCGATATTGGGGATATAATTACTGGTCATATGGCGTCTACTTATAATTGTAAATAAATAAATCACTATTATATAAAGTGCTATTGTATAAATGATAAATGTTAATTTCATGTTCATGCATCTGCTCATTCAGTCGAGCACTCGCTTCGATACGTATCAGTGCATCACTGTAGTTATGCCTTTCAAATGTAAATATCAGGGCTTCGTTTGAGTTTTTTCAGTGCAGCTACTCACCAAAGAGAACATTCACATAAACATTTAGCTTATAAATGACTGAACCACTGCACTACAAGCCATTCAAACACCCAGGCTGATCCATCATCATCTCTGGTTTGACTTTATTCCAGGTCTAGCGGAGTTTCACCTCTTCCTGTGCACTGTTCCCCTGGGAAAAAGTACTCTCTGTCTTCTAGTGTATCTTCATTTACAAGCACTCTGTACTACTATTAAGCGCAAACAAACTTACCGGGCTTTGAGTGGCCTTACATAGTGGCCATTTTCAAAGACTGGGGCTCCCAGAGGGACAGTGATTGCATTTCCAGTCATAGTGAGTTGGATTTGTCTGAATCAGCGAAGGAAACAATCGAGCATAGAAAATGTCTGACATTATTAGTGGGTGAATGGAGTGAAACCTCGGTACAACTGAAGTTTTTGCTTGTGTTGTGGGGAAACAGCCCAGCTCTATAAATAGTAAACACCAAATCAATGCCAGTTTAAGCCCCCCTCCTCACAAAAAATCAATTTACAGCGAGGAAACTGTATTGACGCTGAAAGTAATTATTTTACTGACGATCATCTAAAAGCATTTAAGCAAACTTTGAGACAATTGAGAAGTTGATTTAAGGAATATGGGGGGAAAAATGACTTTCAACATCCAATGGGACATCCTTATTCTGTTCTGCAAACCTTTAAAAATCAGTTTACAAACTACTAACTCAAATATTTGTAACTTTTATTTAATTAATGACTTAAACAGCTAACCTAATAATACTGATTTAATTACTGAAAGACCCATCTTTTTACAGTCTTTGTATAGTATTACAAAGTACTTACCGAGTACATATGTGATAGTTCATAGTATATTGTTGGGTAATCACCACAGGTAAATAAGAAAGGAAACAAAGGTGAAGTGAAGCTGAAATGCCAAGAAAAAACAGCTAGGTGCAGTCTAGTTGGGATCAGTTCAGACTGATAAAAAACAATACATACAAAAAATCTCCTCCGTTGCCATTAATTAAATTTACTGTTGTGGTTTTATATAATGATGATGGCTAATATCCAAGTTTACCTTACAGAAACTAACCAACAATATATGTTTATCATGTCAGGTAAAGGGAGACTTTGTGTTAGCCTGTGCAGTATTTATGTTTCCCCATTTTGAGTCAATGTTCTATATTTTAACTTCAACATGAAATAATAAGGTTTCTATCCAATAAGATTAAACATTTTAAACTGATTTTTCAGAAACTCTTTAAAAAGAAATGTGGAGTATCTCCATGAAGATCAGCACATTAGTTATAATGTAATATTGTAACTGTTCATTGGAGTAAAAAGACCAGATTTAGGATGGGACACTGATAAACAGATGTCAAACCCCTGTGCTTTGATGTTTCATTCAACATTATTTGCGCTTTATTGTGATAAAGGTATAATGTCAATTTAAAGTGAATTTCAAAACTGCAGGTAGATGTTGTATATTATACAATAACTTACAGCCTGAGGTGATTGGCAGTTTTGTCCATGCACCAGCATTTCCATTTTCCCTAGATTAAAAACAATGTGATATTTAAGATTTTGCTTCAAATTGTCTTTTTTTATGCACAAATTGAAACACATGAAAACAGCTGGATGGAAATGTGCCTTCCCACACAAGACCATAACAACTGTGAAACTTTAACCTCTTTGTATTCACTTACGACGGGAGATGGAAAGGTTTCACTCAAGTAAAATAAAGTACTGTACCAGGTATATTTTTTAACTGCTTAGATATTGTATCAAAAGTCTGAATAGAGGACTGTAAAAGGGAAGGTTCACTGCAGATACACTTTGGCTTATCAGCTATTTCAGCAATAAACTGAACTTTCGAAAGTTTTTCTCGACTTTTTGTCATTGTAAATTCACATACAAAATCGAGACTGAAGGTTGACAAAAATCGACAGATCTACACTAGCTGCCAAAACTGCAATTAGACAAACAAACAGGCGGGCAGATGGAGAGGGAGATACGTGGAGGACTGTGTGGAGGTCAGATGGAGGCCAGCTGCTCGGAGCCTCAGAGCGGTTGTTTAAGCACTTGGGGGTTCGGGTCGGGAGTGTGAATGCAGCAGGGCCTTATCACGGCCTCGGCCCGCTCTTATCTGCTGTGCTGCCAGTAACTTCACATTCCGGCGGCCCCTGTCGGACCATGGTGGGTTTCAGTAGCTGTGTGACCCCACCCATCCGGCCCCCTTCGTTAAACCTAATTACCACGGAAATATGTGAGGAGCTGAATAGTAATAAAAATGATGCAAAAAGGAGAACGGAAACAGACAGACACACACACACACGAATATTATGATGATATCATTTAAATACATCTTAGTAGTGTTAATATGCTGGCATCCAACACACACACACACACGCACGCACAAAGGTTTGTTAGTGGGAAGGAGGCGCCCTGTTTCTGGGGTTTTTATTTATAGCGAAAGCTCCAACACACAGAGATCCCAGAATGCCTTGTGGTTTTGGAGACAGCAGTGCGTTTATGCTCTCTAATTTAGAGTCCTGTAATAGCACAAACACACATACACATACACACACACTGTACTGTAAAGGTGACACACAATTGCCGTCTCCCCTCTGTCTGTATTTTTTTTTATTTATTATAGTGAAACGGATGGATAAAGAGTGGGGGGAAAGAGGAGGAGGATGGAACCTAAAAGAGCTACAAGAAGAGAGAATGAAAAAAAGGTGAAAGGGAGACAAGGCTGAGATATGAATAGCTGTGAATGAAGTAACAGAGGTGACGAAAACAAAATGACAGGAAAAGAACGAAAGCAGCAGAGAGGGGAAAGGAGGAGAAGGGGCGATAAAGCTGTGACAGCGGCAGCCATGCTGGTTGTCATAGCGACGGCCATGAAGAGAGCAGGTAGAGCAAGGTCTCCTGGGAAAAGAGCAGCGCACGCCTCCCTCCCTCCCTCCATCCCTCCCTCCTCCCTTCTCACTCGACATCCTTCCATCCTGGCTCCGTCTCCATCTCCATTTCCATCCCGCTGGCCTCGCTCCATCCACCTCGCTGTCATCCAGGCCCTCATTTTCACCCCCTCCTCTCTCTCTCTCCTCCTGCTGCTCCATGTCCCAATACTCCCTCTCCCCCCTCCCTCCCTCCCCATCTTCATCTTCTTCCTCCGTCACCGATTCCCTTCGCCTCCCACTCTTCTCCTTCCTCCTTCTCCTCCTGTAGCTATTTTTTACCCCCACTCCTCCCTTTCTGGACTTTCTCAATCTGTTTTCGTCGATCTCTCCCTCCGGTCCTTCCTTCTTTTCGACTCGCACACATTTCCATACTATCTTGCATCCTCATCTCGCCATTACCTTAAGTCTTTTTCCATCGCTCCTTCTCTCCATTTTATCACCTCCTCCTTTCTTCCCTCTTTCTCATTATCTGTTGGGTCTGTACACCTCCCTCTTTTTCCATTGCTCTCCCCTCCCTCTCTCCCCTTGTCTTCATATTCATCTAACCCCCTCTCCAGAGAATAAGTATGGGAGTGTGTCTGTGCACTGCTGCCCAATTACTGCAAGGGAGACTGTGTGTGTGTTTAGTATCTACTGAGTGTGTGTTTCTAGCCTGTTTTGACCTACCTAAAACACCTCCAGCATTCTCCGTCTCCCTCTGACTCACTGAATCAACAAAACTGCCGCACACCCCGACTATTCACAGGCACATGAGTGTGTGGAAGCAAATGCAGACTATGTGAGACAATCAGGACGTTAATGTTAATGCGCTGCTGGTCGTGATAATAGGAGCTAAAGTTTCCTGCAGGATTTTTTTTTCTGACATGCAGGATGACAAGGGAAAGTTTAGAGTGTCACAATGCAGTGCATCCAAACAGATAACAAGGTGCTTTCGAAACTGAAGTGAGATTTTGCAGAGGTTAGAAAGACATGGCATGGCATGGCTATGGGATAATGTGAATTAAAAGCTGCCAATACAAACAACTGAGGCTGAATAGCAGACTTCAACTAGAAGAGCACTCAGAGAGCACAGAAGACCTCCGCCAAGGCAGATCAGTGCCGCCACCACCCCCACCCCACCCCACCCATCACCACCAAAATTTAATCATTTGTTCCTTGTGCCAGTATCAACATTTCCTGAATTTTTCATCCAAATCCATCCATAACTTTTTGAATTATCTTGCACACAGCAGACAGACAGACAAACAAACCAACGCCGGCAAAAACATAACCTCCTTGGCGGAGGTAATAATAATGATAGTTTGAAACAGGGAAAAGCAGACTAACTGGTTGACACCACAGCCATTGTTTGTAAATTAACCATATTGAGCACTAGTTATTAGATAATGTTTTTCTTTTATGTACAAGATAAAGACAGTCACGTTTCAAAACTCAAGGGGCTCATGAAGTAAAAATAATATTTCCCCTACCAGTTGTGCCAGAAAGAGCTTATTACAGAACAAATACATTCAGCAGTCAAGGACAGGAGACAAATATTTTTCAAAATGCCATCAATTACACATCTGACATCAATGAAACGATATTTGACAAGAAAGCCATAGTTTGTCAAATAGTAGTAAAGTAGAATTTCATTCAGTGTGAGACAGCTGAGTAAACCAGATCTGTTGGTTCACGTCATACATGTCACCATCGCCTAACATGTCACCTGGATAAATGTCACCTTGTTCCTAAGAACAGTTGAAAAAGTATTAAAACGAAATGACAAACACCACAAGTCTGGTCATGTTGAAGCAGCAGACACTTCCAGCACCTCTGAGAAGGCTGTGGAGAGACAAAGTTAGACTGACATCACTTGTGTGTCTTTTAATTATATATTTTCACAGACCAATACTATGACAAAATGTGATTTTCTTGACTTGCAAAATTTTCTTTTAAATTGACAAACATCATACATGTAAGTGATTGCATTCAAACATGGTTTAAAAAGACATCTGTGCCTTTCCATAGACTACTGCATATAGTTTTCTGAAATAGAGTCCCCTGGGCCACACCTCGACGGGACCATGTCTGTGACTGTGGGATATGCAGAATATGTGAAAAAGAAAAACAGCATCATAGGCTTTACATTTGTTTTTACTGTTCATATTTTCTAAATACGCACAACAAAGGCGGTTAAAAGCCGGTTTACCAGTCTGTGCTGCCACAGTTATGAGAAGAATTATGGTAGCTTGAAAGACACTACAATGATTTCCAAGTTTAAGGGCACGGAAATTAAGGCTTTGCTTAATTTTGCCTCAATTTCCTGAGGTCTGGGAATGTTTGGCTGACAACCATTAGCTAGACTTTAAATGACAATATGGGCACAAGAAATCTGCAAAATAATAAGGGTGTCACCATGTAGTGTCTGACTGAACATAACTAAACTTTAATATGGAGTTCTAAAGTCTAAACTGGGTATTTCCATTGTTGGAAGGATGAAGCACCATCTGCACTCAAATTTCAGCTCCGTTACTGAGGCTGGGAATAATAATGACTCACAAAGAACGTCCTAAAAGACCACAACATGGACTGACTTATTAAAACTGAAAACAGACAAAAAAATCATCTGACCCTTGAAATAGGCTACTTCTTAACTGGAAAAAGTGCATTTCTGCCAGTTCTTTAAAAGCCCTCATGGTGGTTGTCTCATTAGGCCTGAAAAATCAATTTCGAACAAAAAGCTTGTGTTAGACTGTGGGATTTGGAAACCGTAGTAAACATGGCTGTTTACCCGGCAGGGAAGGTTTCATAAAAGATGCCACTGAATTGCATTAAGAACTGTGCTATCCAATATTTTTGGTTTTTGTTTTTTTTTACAGGATAAATTGTGCTTATACTACTTTGATCAAAACCATTATTTTTAAATGTTTTGTAGGTTTCAAAAAAAGGCTATCTTTTTATATATCTGCTGACAGATGCACAAGAATTTGCGTTAAGCCGCTAAAATAATAATAATTAGCATTATTATGTGTCCAGTCTTATTCTCTTATTCGGGGTTAATTTTGTTATGCCAGTTAAAACACAAAATGTTTCAAAGTTTTGGAGTTTTACTTAATTTTACTCAGGAATATTTTGATATTGAGCATTTGATAATAACAGTTTTAACATAAGCATGTTATGTGTACTTCTAGATTTGTGAAATGAAATGTTTGGATGTGCTTTTAGTGTTGGTCACATTCTGACCATGAAGGTGAGTCTAAACCACTGTTTGGTTTCTTCAACTTCAGTCAGGACCAAAACTCTGCTGTAAAAACGGAAATGAATGATTTAACATTTCTCAGAATGGTTATCAATCAGCTTGGTACAATCGGGTTTCTTAACTGTTGCGACTGAAAACAGCTCAAAAAATAAAAACTGTTCCAGATATCTTCATAAATTACTGGTTAGATGTACAGTGAGTCAGATTTATTCTTTTTTTTAGGTATTCATTACTTCACCTCAACATCCATCAAGTACTTTTTTGCCACTTTTCCACAGATGGTATTACTTGCTTGGTTTTGGAACCGGCTTACTGCATCCCCACTGCAGGCACATTCGTCCCTATAGCGTGGCTGGTCGTCATAGCAACACAATGTAGGCATGCTGTTACGTAACTACAGCTACAACCAACTCATCAATGGTGGAAGAGAAAACTTAAGACTTAAAGGTATAATTTCTGACAAAGATTTTTTTAGAGGATAATGCACGTGTCTAAACTCAAATCTGTAGTTGCTTTATCAAGATGGAGCTCATTTTAAAATTTGTGCTGATGTTTTCTGAGATATCCTACGAACATGGTGTCCAGTATGATGGCACATATTCATAAAGTGATAATTTGGGATCATCAATCTGCAATCTGCATGATTTTATGTCACATTAACTATCACTTTAGCTCACTTGGAACCTCACTGAGGACGGTAATATCTGGTGATCCAAAAAAACAAAAAACCTGGACTGAGTTGAGGTGAACTGAGCAGATACCATCAATGGGAGAGCAGCATTAATTCTGTCAAACATTTCTTCATGGTTTGATATAATCAAATAATCAGTGTTTTAGCTCCTTCTCTCTGTAAAAAAAAAAAAAAAAAAAATCAACATTTTCTGCAACCTCTGATTATCATGTGGCCAGTCACACGAAGCCCCCACTAATCATTAGCAACCTTCAGATGAATTGTTGTCAATTTGGTGGCGACTGCAAGTCTGTACTGAAAAATGTTACTGCACATCACCGATTTTCCTTAGGCCCATTTAGAGAGAAACAGAGAAAAGAGTCAAAAGAGACACCTCAGTTCTTTGTGTACAGCTTGACAGTAATTACTGTGGCTCTTTGAGCTATCTTGGTAATAAAGTTTTATAGTGACATGGTGTGTGAACATTGGGTGAACTGCACGCTTTAAGCTCCAATTATTGGTTCAACTCCGAGGGTGGACATATCAAAATAGCAGGTATTGTGACAGCCAGCTTCTCTGTCTCCACGTGTTATCAGCTTACCACTAAATGGGAATTTCAATTCAGAGTTGAATTGAATGCTAAAAGTTTTTCTCCACTAGATAAAAAAACTAATTTCACTCCAATGCGCCACATCTGCCAAGTCTGTCCTTCCCATGTGATAAGAAATTGGTTTCAGATATGAGGGAGCATGTGTACACATCTGACACACACACACATAAATAGCCAAAGGGTGGAGACAAAGGGGGAAGAGGAAAGGGGTGGAGGGGGTTCTAACACAAGTCTGTCATTATTTCTTTCTCTCATTGCTCACCCCGAGACGTCTGCCTTCTGAATGCAGCCCCGGATATGAACCGTGATCCTTTTCATTTCCTCTGTCCACTAGAAGGTGACCCCCACACATCCTCCACCTCCCACCCATCATTTCACACACACACCTGAAATACCTCCTCCTCCTTCACCCCTACTGAGTGTTTCCTACCTGTGTGTGTTTGTGTAAGGGGACTTTGTCCTCCATGAGGGTGAGAAGGACCCACTTCCTGTGTCAAATTGCCTCTCACATTCCACACTCTCCCTCGCTCCGTCTATTTTTTCCCCTTTGCCGGTTCCTACTCTCTTTCTCCGGCTCTCTCTTTCTCTATGGGGGGCTTTGTCTGCTATCGGAAGCACAAAACACTGATTCATTCCATGAGTTAAACATGATCCTCAAGAACACAACGCTTTTTTCCTCCACACACACATACATATAGTCTTCAAGAAGTGAGGGCTGGCGAGAACAAGTTTTTGGCAGTGGAGATTCACTATTTTTGAGCCCACACACAGACAGATGGAGAGTCAGTGCTCTCATGACGGCAGACGGATGCACACATACACACACATTCACACCGCTGATCCATGGGACACAACAGATGTCTGTGGGAAAATCAGTCTCCCATGTAAAATATAGTCACCCGGATATGATGTCAGAACTCCGATAACAGGAAATACCCACAGAGACACAACACTGGGAATCTCACACACAGAGAAACACACACATGAACGTACAAGTCTGTTGGTCAAAAGCCAAGAGGCATCGGTGGAAAGATCTTGTCAGCGATAGCATGTGACTCTGGGTCAAGTGTGTGTGTCTCCAAGGCCTGGGTTGTTTGAGGTGAACCCAGCAATTATGAATCTGTTGACACATATATGTGTGTGTGGTACCTCCTCTACTGACACCTGCATCCATCTGGGTGCTTAGTGAAGTAACGATGTGTGTGTGTGTGTGTGTGTGGGGGGGGGGGGGGGGGGGGGGGTGTCACACCTGTCTCCATCTGTGGACTTAAAGACAGATTAGGTCAGTACGGGGCCAAGGATCTTTGGCAAAGATTGACTGTCACAGTTATAATCTGGTTCTGTGTGTGTGTGTGTGTGTGTGTGTGTGTGTGTGTGTGTGTGTGTGTGTGTGTGTGTGTGTGTGTGTGTGTGTGTGTGTGTAAAGTTGAGTGTAATGTCGATTATTTCTGCCAAAACCAGTGTGGGGTCACCGCAGAAGCAGCCAGATGCAACAAATATCTAAGAAATTGACACAAATCCACAAATACTGCATCCCTTTCAAGAGATAAAGACCAGGATGGATTAGCAACCATTCATCCAAGTTCAACAACTGCCCCAGACATGGAGGGGCCCCACAGACGCAAAGTTTAAGGAATATCAGTGGTCTGTGTCACGTCTAATGTTAACATGGTGATTTACTATTTTAGCAGGATGAAATATTTTTGTATCATCTAAGTTCCCAGAACGTCTTGAGTTTCCAGGGTTAACTGTGTTTAAACTGATGTGGTTTGAGATTTGTTTTGGCCACATATTAAACATAGAAACTACAAGAAGTTCCTTTTCAAATGAAGACTAATGCATGCATTTGGATGTTACACTTCATGAAAAGTTCCATGAAAAGAGTGAACATTAAAAGGTCATTAAAAAGATGGTTCATTTATAGCTCAGTGTCTAACAAAACATTCTACTGTTTCTCCAGTACTCCTTAAACAAAATCTGCCATGTCTTTCAGAAATACAACAGGAGGATGTGTTTTTTGTTTTGTTTTGTGTTTGTTTTTTACCAAAAAGTACATCCCATATGTGCTCATAAACATGACAATAAAGCAAAAAAGGGCCTCATTTTCAGTTTCACCAAGCTCAGATGGCAAACAGAGTCTGTCCCCCTCTGGAGTGGTATCAATCCTGCTGCTCTCTACATCTAACGGTAATGTTCCTGAACATAACTGTGCACATAAGCGACCTGTGTATTTTTATTGGAATTATACTTCACATTGGGTGCTACATTCTTTATGAGGCAGTAAGGTGTTTATACCATCACAGTGTTTTTTCTCTAAACATATGGACATTTTGCTCTTAATCACCAAGTAACCTGTTCTGGAGAATGAATGACAAGTCTTTCAGCTCCTTAACTGCAGGATGGACATGCCAAATGCCCCAATTAGATATGCATTTGGTGAGTGTCAGATCAAGCATCTGTGGGAGTGTTGGGACTACCACAGGAGTCGTGGTTTAACATTCTAAAGATGATGTGTGTTTTTGGAAGACAACTTGCTCCCGTTTCTCTCAATGATTCAGTCAGTTTCTACCCATCACTTCGTCCACCTCCTCCTCATAGGATAAATCTGGATTAATCGGTAACGGAAGGTGTGGGCGTGTTATGTGAGGAGGGGGGTGCGTGAATATCGGCGTGGATGGTTCCGGAGAGAAGGTGTGTGGAGCGAGAAGCCCGGTGGGGGCTCGCGCATTCCTAATCAGCTTCCCTCTCCTCGCGATTCCCGATGACATCATTCCGAGCAGGCTTTCGTTCGCGCACCGCATCGCCGTTAACTTCCCTCCGTCTTTACCCCACCCACTTTTTGCCACAAACACAGTCTCTCTCTCGCGCACGCACGCACGCACGCACGCACACACACACACACACACACACACACACACACATCCGGTTATAACGGGGAAGGAGGATGCCCCCGGTAGGAAGGAGAATAAAGCTGATCTAAGCCCTCACCTCACAGGGTAGAGATCGGACATCTAATATCCCACCAGCCGGTCTCCTCATATGCACGCACACACACATGCACGCACACGCATCCCATAGTGCGACTAACCCGGTAATAAAGTCGTTAAAGCCGCAGTATGAGTGGAGCCCACAAATTAACGGCAGGATGTGAGCTGGTGACACAGACACCACATACCGAGGCACTGCGTAAAAGACCCGTAATCAAGCTCAATTAGAGATTACCCGCTAATTACCGACACACACACACACACACACACACACACACACACATGCGCGCACACACACCTCCTGACTCTGGAGCACACAGGCCACAATAAACCCCGTCTGAGAGACACAAAGGCTAGTGTGTGTATGTGTGTGTGCATGTGTGTGTGTGTATGTGTGTGCGTAAAAGCGGGGGGTGGGGGTGCATGGGAGCCGCCAGCCCCCCTAACGGGAGTCAGGGACGGCCACTAAGGCTATGTAGGTCGAGTGCAGGATTTCCTACCGATCACCGACCGTATCTGTCTCATTAATGATAGAGCGCCCCTCTCTCCAATACACACACACACACACATTTCCACACATGCAGTCAAATGCCTGGGCTCCTGGGCTCACCACAGCTCCCTGGTTAACAAAGGATGTGTGAGAGGCTCGTGCTTACCGTGGCGGCGTGAACCACCAGCGCCGTCAGCGCCAGTACTACCCAAGGCAGCTTCATGGTCGGGGTGCGCGGGCACAGCAGCCTCCCGGACGGTGCCGCCGCCGCTGCTGCTGCTGCTGGTGCTGCTGCTTCCGCCGCCTTTCACGGGGGGTTCGGGGAGGTTTGGGTGAAGGGGGACAAAAGCTGCTGCTCCTGCTGTTGCGGTTGGTTAGTCTGGCCAACTTCAGAGCGCGCCGCTGCTGCTGCTGCTTCCCGTCCGCACGACCATCCGTCCTTCCTCTAGTCGGGCTTTTAATCCAAGGATTCACGCGTTGCTGCTACTACTAGTCCGGCTCACCGGGGTCTGTACCCAGGCCTCCTCTGCACACTGTCTGCTCCTCCGAGTTTTTGTGCTCGAGACCTGATAGATTTACTACCGGGAGACACCAGACCTCGTCTCTCCCTCTCTCCTTCTCTCTCTCTTTCTCTTTCCCAATACACACCGTGCCTCTCTCTGCCCCCTCTCCGTATACTCACACTCGGGCTGTCTCTCTCTCTCTCCTCCCCCTCTCCGCTGAGGGCAGGATGTTCCGTATGGCGACGCTGCTTGGCCTGGGAGTCTGGCAGGAGGAGGGTATTGGTGCGCGCGCGTGTGTGTGTGTGCGTGAGAGAGAATAAGCTAGGCTATATGTGTGTTCAAAGAGGTGGTGGGGATGGGGGAGAGGGAGGGGGAGTCTGCACGAGCAAGGCCGAGGATGCCCCCTGCAGCTCGTTCAGACACCCGCAGCATCAACACGATCCCTTCTACGTAAACATTCTACAGCTACACGTACATTTTCTCACCGTGGGTCGTTTATTTATGGCCGCTTCTGGTTCGTTACTTCTATTCATGTAGCTCCAGCTGGTCGCGCGACATTGTTAGACTGCTTTTAGCGCGCGACCCTCGGTGCTGAACGGTGATTGGCTGAGTCACGGACAGACGTTTTTTTTTAGCCCACACCTGTACGCACGTAATAGGACATTAATATTAATGCGCGACTTCAACTGTTAGCCTAGTTGTGTCGCCTCATAACTAAGCGGTTAAGCTAGCAGCTAGGCAACTGCCAAAATATCAGTGGACGGTTAATTGATAGTAATAATAATAATAATAATGATCCATTTTATTTATATAGCAGTTCTTGCAGAAAGATTTCATAAAGTGCTTTACAATAAAATCAGGAGTAAAATACATAGGCAATAAAAACAAAGATACATACACAGATACAGGCATAAAAACACACAGCTACACAAATAATAATTTAAAAAAAACCACACACACACACGGTTGTATACAGACACAGGCATAAAAATATAAAACCAAATGGTCATACTAGGGTTATATAGTGGCACAATTCTTTAATAAAAACGGGTAATATAATGTCTAAATCGACCTGTTATATACTTGCTTTATTATAATAATAAAAAACAGCCAAGGTTGTTGAAATTAACATAAAAGTTAAGTTTTTCTTGAAAGCTTTCATGACTTAGCTAAATAACATGAGCAATGCCACCAAGGATTCATCCCTATTCTCAACAAACTGCAAATTTACTGATATCTGAAGTGTGAGCCTTCAGTCAAGGTTATTCAGTTGAGTGACATTTTAAACGCTTTGTGATGATGTTATAGTAGCTTCAGTATTAAGTGAAACAGGACTTTAATATCTGGATATCTGAGGCTTTTCTCCCATGATTTTATTTTTTATTTTCTCTATATTTAACCTTTCCTATGTGATTTATGGACATTTAGTAGAATATTAATCTCTATATTTTACATCTTTCAGCAAAAACTCAATATTTTCCTAAATATCATCCACTGATCATGTAGATGTTCATAAAAGCTCAAAGTAAATTCAAATCATGTGTCAAAACTGAGAAAATCAGAGAAAATGTTTAAGAAAATGTCTTTTTAAGCCAAAATACTGTCATTTGTCATACCACACGCGTTTTATTGGTCGATCAACAATGCAGAACATGACAGTTTCATTGTTCACTACAGAGCCTCTAAACATCCAAATGAATCATATCTGATGAAGACAAAAAGCTGAGAAACTGCATTTTACATCCATTATTTACATATAGCAATAGGATGAGTGGTTCTGTAGATGCTTTTGTTCAATGGTGGCTGTTAAGGTCTTTGAGGGTTAAGTGTGCTTTATATCATGACCTTATTTAGCTTGACTGTTGTGATAGACAGGTTATTGAACTGTTTCTGGAACCACAGATTTAATCTAATAAAAGTGCATCATGCAGCTCTCAACATAGGTCCATTACATGGCAGATAAATTAGACATGATGCAGGACCCACAAGGCCCTTTGTTATCTGTATGCACATTAGAAACCAATCCCATTGACACACGGTAGATGTAGATCCTTGGGGGCAGTTGTCATTTGCTACTGTTGGTAATCCAGCCCTATGGGTTCAAGTATCCCACACTGCAGTATCGCTTACTTTACAGGTGGCTTTAAAGAAAAAAAAAAAAAAAAAAAAATCAATGCCACATCTTCACCTTCCTGTTTATACCATTGTCTATCTTTGGACAATAAAGCCATGGGATTACTGCCACCAGCATCACGCCCAAAATGATGTTGTTCTTTAAAGTAACATCCTGTTTCCTTTCCAGATCAGTATACTCCAAACAGGACAGACAGGTAAGAGCAAATGCCTTTAGTTCTTTTCACCTTAAAAGCTACAAATGGATAACATAAAA
Source organism: Sphaeramia orbicularis (assembly GCF_902148855.1). Lineage (NCBI taxonomy): Eukaryota > Metazoa > Chordata > Actinopteri > Kurtiformes > Apogonidae > Sphaeramia > Sphaeramia orbicularis. Next base: position 10,750,049 of record NC_043967.1, on the reverse strand, counting down.
CTTAAGCTTTGATTGGACACTTGCTTAGAAATACTGTGTAGTCTGTTAAAATCTAATGTCAGAACTGTTATCACTATTACTTTTATATATGTATAAAAGGAGCAATCACATTCTTTCAGCCTTTTCCTCAAACCTCATCTCACCCTGTTTAATACTGCTCATCCAAGCTCGTTCACATAAGCAATTACCTGTATCCTGGGAGAGCTGGTAAAAGTTGTAGCTTCCGTCATTAGTTCTCACAACTCAAACTTAACTGTTTACTGGCAGCAGTCAGTACTGTAACATGGCACTGATCAAGAGAGTTACCATTAGGGTCATGCCATCCAAAGATTCCAGCCTCATTAGTCACATTTATGGAGCAAAATGAGCATCAGGACCAAACTCCTCTCCCCTTATTGACCCACACTATTCAGCTGCAGCCGTGTCACAGCATAAATCTATTTATATGGCTGAAAGAAACCATTTTTTAACAAGGTATTAAAAAAAAAAGTATTAGCAGCTCACCCCCCCCCCCCCCCCCCCCCACACACACACACACACGTGCAAGAGAACCCAGCATGTAATAAAACACACCTGAGACAGTTAAATTTTCAAAGTTTTTTTGTTCAGTTTGGTTTCAAAATAAAGATCACACAATTGTTTAGAGACAATCTACAACAGGAGTTACAAAAAATAGTTGCCCAGGCAATAAGCATACACAGGTTCTGTTAACTATACACATATGGTTACAGGTGTGCTCGTAGTAAATATACACAAGGCTGCTCCAAATGTACACCGCGTTGTGGCGGGTTGCCTCTCTCACCCAAAAGGACATGGACAGTATGATACAGCACTTACAGCACTAGAGAAATGCCAGAAAACACAAGAAATCTCCTCTGTACAATCCAGGATTTACCCCTTAAACACTCATGGGTAATCTGGGGTGTGGAGGGGCGGGTTAAATGAGTAAAAGTTATTTAGCCCACCCAGCCAGCAAACCCATACACATGAGACATTTCAAGGGGTAAAGCATTCCTATAAAAAGATCTTAAAAAAAAGGTCAAAAAAAAAGAAAATCTTCAACATAAATGAGAAGACACCACTAAGTCTAACAGAACGTGTCCAATTGGGGGTCAGTGGGAGATTTGACGTCTTAAGTTAAGCAGTGACAAGATAAAGATAAAACCAAGCGTGGCGAATCTTTGTACAAGTACTACGCTGTATAGAAAGGGCTTTTCAAAACAAAAATTTGATATTACAATTTACAATATACAACAACTCATATGTCACAACCAAGGAGGTGAGAATATACACTGAAATGCACAGGTTTTTTTTTTTTTTTTTTCTAAGATTTTTTTTTAGAGTGAGCTTTTTCTTTTTCTTTCTCATACCAAAAAGGGTGGTAAAGCACTTTTACATTACAAGGGTTTACAAATGTACAATTATACAGTCAGAAGTATGTGGTCACTACTAGGATACATTATAGATACAGATTCAACATCAAAAACCAGAAAAACTACAAAGTTTTATATATATATTTATATATATATGCAAAGGTCTACACCAAGTATACACGTTATATTTATAGAAGCAAGACCAGAAAACGAATCTCCCATGCTAAATGATCTGTCTGCTGGTTAGCTGATGGCGTGTGTGTATTTGCCTATGATTCTGTGACGTCAGACAAATTAAATACTCGATCCATCTCATAGTGGTAAATAGCTAGGATGGGAGCAGGGGACAGTAGGATTGTGTGTGCAGCAGTAGCAAAAAGTGAAATGATTTTCGAGTTTAAAGAGGAAATGCAAAGAAAAAAAACAAACAAAAGGTGGGAGTGGAGGGATGAGCAGACCGGGTCTCACCTCTCTCCACTCCCTGCTCTCCTTCCCTACCTCTCCCAGTTCAGCAGGTCTGGGCTCGGATGGGGGAGGGGCGGACAAATTCTGAACTAAGGCTGCCTGTAGCAACAGGCTCCTCCTGACAGGTTGTCATGGAAACAGGGGATTGAGGGGTACTCAGCGTCCTCGGTGAGTAAGATTCAAGGGGCAAATTGGGAATGATGCCTTCTGAAGGGTCAGTTAGGGCGGGGCTGAGACACATGACGGCGAGAGGAGGGGACAGTAAATAAAAAGGCAGGGGGAGGGGGAGGGGGGGTTATCAGGTGCCAGATGTGATTTCAGACTGGAGGGGCGGGGCACGGTGAGGGTTTACATGATGCCATTAGGAGGACCACAGAGAGGACCCAGGTCAACGCCATTCTTCATGTAGTACTTCTCTAGCTTGGCCAGGATGTGTTTTCCATACGTATACTTTCTCAGAGTGGAGATGTGAGGCCGGATCTGTAGGGACAAACAAAACAGGTTTTTCAAATGGGATATTAGGTGTAATATTTAGGAATCTAGTGATAAATGTGTACAGAGGTCATGATTTAATACACTGTGTTATATTCTGATAATGTAACCAAGGCAATATATCTTTTAAATCAAATTTTAGGTCATTGTATAAACATGTAACAATTTGCATAACACAGTTGCAGCATTAGTGACAACTGGTGTAAGGATGTGCTGATCTGGCTTTTCCAATCCTGATACCAGTTTCCAGGCTTTGGTATTGGAGCGGTACTCAATATCGGCCAATGTCCACCTAGTGTATTGTCCCACTGTATGGAAAAGACAGATCCTGCTACTGTGTGGTAAATAAACATCAGGTTTGGCTTTAAACACTCATTTCTCTTTTGTAAAATAAAAAAAATACATATCGTTGGCCTCACAGCATAATTGCCCAAGTTTTTGGTGAAACTGTGATGTCTGTGCAACTTTACTCTCCTAACACTGCTCCTTCATTTTGCATAGTGGCTATGATCTGAAAAAATATGACTTGGGCTATTATACTATGAGGCTAACAATACGTAAGAATTTAATCAATTATTTTGAAAATACTATGTATCATCTCATATGTCTACCATGGAGCTAATAATATACACTGAAATGCACAGGGTTTTTTTTTCTTTCATACAAAAAGAGTGGTAAAGCACATTTACATTACAGTGGTTTACAAATGTACTATTATACACCACTAGGTAGGTAAAAACTATAGCTTATGTAGCAGAAATAACTCCCAAGTGCAGACCCTTTTGTGGGTAGTATAAGAGATCTGTTTTGTACGAGTAAGCAATTAACTGAGTTGAATATTTGAATTACTGGACATTATTAGACTGTGTAAGTGGGAACATCTTCATTTCTGGTGGTGTAGTTATTGGTCACTGTATTGGCAGAAAAGAGTGTAGGCCTTTATGACACGACAGGTGCAATATTCCTACTTTTTCAGTCATTCAAGTGTTCACATGGAGCTTAGGAGGTCCAAACATAAACCCGTATTACACTTATGACAGAGGGTTGGAGGGCTGAGTTTCCTAGTGGAATTAACAACCTTCTTTGGACTCTCTCCATACTGTGATGCCTCTTAAATCCTCCTAAATTTTCCATACAGGATGTTTAACTGGTCTTCCACTTATGTAGCGGTCAGTTTAAAAATAGCACAGAACCAACAATTCACTGCCATGAATCTTTGCATGCAAGTTATTTCTTAAAGGAGAATCAATACAGTATAACAAAACACAATATACAGTAGACTCAAATGATTGTGTTTTTTCCCTTCCACCTGTACCTATACCAACTATGGCTAAAGTTCTTTTTTGTCTGCATCAAAGCTGCAGTGACCGTTTATGATCAGTGGCATCTCAATCACCCTCTATGTCGTTGCTGGGGAAACCAGTGACATGAGCAAGAATGAGCCTTTTGATGTGACAGCACGTAACTGATGGGTTTTGGTCGATGGCTCAAGGACGTGTAAAGCTGCGTTTTCTTCCCTTTAGTGACTTCTATAGCTGAACAAGTAGTTACCGACTGAAACAAATTCAGCCGCTCATCTTTAATGACCATGGTGTTGCAAGACGAGCCCTAGGTTTTCAAATGTGAAGGGTTTCTTAAGCCCTATTATACGATAAATTCAGTTTTTCAGGCATTGTGTTTTGAAGGTAGACACAGAGATATAATTAAGTAGCCGTTTTTCACCCAGACAAAAGCAATAGCGTTTATTTGCACTACTATGAAAGGATGATGTGATACACTTAATGAATCAGTCTGCATTCCTGAACTCTCCCATCCCCTCAGATACGTTATTTTCACACATTGTATCCAACCACTGATTTTCATATACAATTTTTGCTCACTACAGGACCTGTCTTTTTATTACCCCAATATTGATGACATCTGAGTCCACTGCTTGGTCAGTCAACTTTAACCTACATGAGCTTTTGTGATACATTTTATTGCCAAAGTGAAGAATTACAGCACTCACTGAGGTACTGGAAGCTGCAGATATCTGACCAAGCAGTAGTCCTGGTTGTACACAGATGCTCTGCCATTAGTGTAAAAGACCTGTTAGAGATCTTTTAATGATATGATCAGAAGTTAAAAGGTATTCCATGTTCATAATGAAACGGCGGGGGAAGAAATCAGACTACAACGGGCCACCCCAGCCCAAGTAATTAATGGGAAACACTGTAACACACGTCTCTTTCCTCCACCTACCTTGTGCATTACGATCTTGCGCTGGGTGGGCTCGGCCACATCAATCATCTTCTGCACTACATAGTTGGCGTACTGGTCCTTCATCATTGTGTATAAGGCACTGTGGGGGCCCTCAGTCAGGCTGCACACCTCGTCGATCAGCACTGCCCGCTCTGCCCGAGACGCATGGGTCACACACTTCTCCACCACATTACTGGACAGAGAGGAAGTGGTGAACACAACAGTCAGTTTCAATAATGGGAAAAAAACCCTTCATATGTGGCTCACTTCTGGAGAAACGAAAGTAAAACCAACAGGAGGAAGATAAAACTGAAACACTGCATTTGTTGTGGACTTACCTGGCAAACTTGTGCTGGCTGAGTCCCAGTACATTGCCTCTGATCTCTGCCACTATTTTGCTCTTATCCTCAGCTCGGCCGTGCTCCAAAACGTGCTGGATCACATAGTTGCCATACTGGTCCTACATGAAACAAACCACACAGACACATTAACCAAAACGTGATGATACCAGCTGGTGCTTCTGACGTCAAGACAAACGCAGCCACAATCTGGAAGCAGTGACAGAAGCTTATTCCAAACCAGCACAAGGCACTGTATGCTGAAAAACTAACAGGTTGAAATGGAAAGACATCAGAGACTCAAGAGTTGTGTGTGTGTTACCTGCACTAGCTGCTCTGTGTGCTGATGGAGCTCCTCCAGTATAGGCAGCGTCTGTTCAGGAAGGCAGTGTTCGAGAATGCGCTGGATGACTCGGCAGCCATACGGGTGAGTGGAGAGGGCAAAGACCTGTGAGAAACACATAATTGCACATTGTTACCAATTCCACACACAGTTCTGCAGCATTGGGTCCCTAATGCATAAATACATGTGGTCAAGCTGCTCTCATTAATGATGCAGCAAGTACCTTTATTGTATGCAAAAATGGATTTTGGCAAGGAAAAAATATATATAGTGATCTCTTTAGTGTTCTGAAAGAGACAAAATGTCTGAGGTCTTGCTTGTTTTGAAGCTAAATGATGAGGCATACTTTAGCGCACCCAGCCCACCCCTGCAGGGAAGGTGAAAGCAAATTCCTGACATGCTTTCAGCTACATAAACAAATCTGAGCCACTGGATTATTACACAACATGCAAATGTGTGAAAAACAAAAACAGTCACACCAATGGTGAGATTTCCACCAAACCCTGAGTGAGATCTAAAAACGAATACCCTTCCTTCATTTTACAAAAGGCGCACACATGGGCACCTTAAATCTTTCTTTAAACACTTTATGCTAATGTAACATTTAGCTACAGGATAGAAGATGGCTGGTGCCACTGGGCTGAGGTTTCTGTTGCCATGACAACATACCCTGTCCCTGGAAAGGACTGAGTATTTGTGTCTATGTATTTCGGCAGTGACAATATGCTTGCTGCCTTAAGGCAGTGACAGTGTGTGTGTACACAAGTGAATGTGTGTGTGGATGTCATCCAAGCTCTGCGACGCTTCAGAGTGACTGAATGTGGAAATATTTAGTCTGCATGCACAGCGGGGACCCACCTGTCCCTTAAAGGCGTCTATGATGAAGTGCAGTGCATGAGGCTGGACACACTCAATACACTTCTGCACCACGTGGTTGCCGTTCTGGTCCTTCACACACTTTAACACATGGCCATCCAGCTCCCGTACCATCTCACTCTGTAGGGAGGAAGAGGAGAGGCCAAAATGAGAGAGAGCAACAGCAAGGCAGAATGTGGAGAGGGACATGTAATTGTTTGAGAGAAATCAAATATTGCCTGAGAGCACTTTCCAATTGCTCCTTCATTTTTCACTGTGGCTCAAAGCCCAACAAATAATACTGGGCATTGAACAATTGCCCTGGAGAAATCTATTGTTGTCCATTAAGGAGAGATGGATGTACCTCTCCCTCTCAGACAACCTTGTCTTTCCCAAAACCTCTGAATTTAAGCAAAATTATTTCCTGTTGATATTCATGTAGATTTATCTTAACACCTGCGGTTCAAAATTTGCATATAAACTGTGGTATCATTAGCCTCATTCATCGTTGATGATGGAGTGCCTGCAAGGAACCTGCTGCCGCACGAAGCAGCTCCAACATAAAACCCATAATGTAGATGAAATATGCCATTTCAGCGTGAAGAGAGCACCTCTTTATCGATGCAGCATTCTGCTGTATAAACAGAAATTAGTCATCCAGGAGCAATACACTCTCATTCACAGCTGAATTATGAGCATACAAATAGTAGGGTTGCTTTTGAGTTGAGACACTGAGGCACTATCTTTTTCTTACAATAAAAAAAACCTAATCACAGCACGGTTAATTAGGACAATTTTAATGTAAAGGAACAAGAGCTTTAACACATACAGTCTGTTTCCCTCGTCATGCACCACTTAAGAGTCTAGTGGGAATTAGTCCATAGATACTTACAATGACCTGCTGGTCTGAAGGGATGAACTCCAGAGCTTTCTGAATGACCCTACAGCCGTACATCTGCAGGGCCAAAGACAGCACATGACCTCGGATCCTCTCTGCCAGGGCGAGCTTCTGGTCCAGACTGCCAAACTAGAATACACAAACATTGCACATTCATTCATTCATCTTCTGAACCTCGAGTGGGTCGTGGGGATGCTGGAGCCTATCCTAGCTACCTGTGGGCAAAAGCAGGGTACACCCTGGATGTGTCGCCAGTTCATCACAGGGCTGACATATAGAGACGAACAACCAATCACACACACATTCACACCTATGGGCAAATTAGCTCAACCAGTTGACCTATTGGTGCATGTCTTTTGTAAGATGGAAGGAAGCCAGAGTACCCTGAGAGAACCCATGCAGACACAGGGAGAACAAACTCAGCACAGAAAGGTCCCCCTGGGGAATTGAACCCAGGACCTGTGAGGCGACAGCGCTAACTACTGCACCACCATGTCGCCCAAGTCTGTACATCTAAAACACATTTAAAAATACAAGCGATACACAACATTAAACAATTAAAAACAATTTTAAGTTTATAGGCCTGGGCAATGAAATAACTTCAAATTAGCATTGTGATAATATTTATATACTTAACTCTGAACATCTTCAGTCTTACACAGAAGAAAGAAATGCAACCTGTGAAGCTCCACATGACATGCAAATAGATTTCATGTTGGTGAGTAAATTTTAGAAAGCTATGGGTCACATTTTTATACCCATATAGTCAAATAGTAAAAAAAAAAAAAAAAAAAAAAAAAAAAAAAAAAACTGTACTGTGTTTTGGTGTCTTTTTGAGGCATTCTGCTTCTGTCCGGCTGCTTTCTGTGGCAGAATTTGACAGACACACAGTCATGGGACATTTGTTTCCCCTTTGAAATTTCCATCTTTTTGAGTGAAAACAAGTAAGTGCCGATAGATGTAACAATGTATTCAAATACACCTTGTAAATCCAGACATCGATACTAAAATGGATTAAATGGATAAGTTTATATTTTTTCCTCTTATTTTCCTTTGTTTAAATACTCTGAGTACAAAAAAGATATTGATGGTTAATTAAGCTGCTTCTCCAGGCTACCGTAATGATCAGGATAATCTTTCAACTGTCAGTACCATCAATGCTGCTTTATATTGTGATAAATAGATATTGATCAAAAGGAAAAAAATTTATGTGATATTTTATTATAATTTTATCCTAATTTATCCTTGTTTAAATTCTTGAGCACTTGTGATAATGAATGGTTCTAAATACACACCTCGAAAAATTTCTGGATGACATAATTTCCAAAGACGTCCACCATGAGCTGGTAGGCTGCCTGCAGGATCTCACTGAACACAAGCTGGCGCTCTGCTGAACTGGCCCTCTCCAACTTCAGCTGGATGAATCTTGAAGAGACAGGGAGGATAAGCACACTGGTTATCCATTGCACATTGTAAGTACCCATTCAATATCACTGGAGAGTAAACAATATCTATTCTATATCTCGTGAGCACATATTCGTGATTAAAGCCTCAGGTTGAACTCATGAGAAAATGTACAGAATTTCTCCTCTTGGTGTAGAAAATAAATGTACAAAGTATGGATGAACTTGAAGACAAACATCAGAACAATAAAGTGAGACGGCTGAACAAAGGCTCTGAGAGAGGCGCTCATACATCTTTAACCTGAGGGAACAGTCAGACAAAAGGAGACGGAATTCAAAGTGGAGAAAGTACAAAAAGGAACCGCTGAAGGAACCGAGTTGCCTGTGAGGTGAAGTGATGGATGCCAGGAGAATGCAGAGATAAAAAAAGGACCGTGATGTTGAAGAGACTGAAGAGAGGAAATATCTGGAATGTGCAGACTGGACGTCACATGTATTAATAGATCATTTCAGTGGAACAGACTGAGTGTCTGAGGCACTGTTGGTTCAACTCAGACAGACCCAGAAACCAAGACCCCAGAGTGGCCCCTAGATCCCCTGCCCTCAAATTAAGCAAGTATCTGGACTCATTCACAGAGTGCAACAGAGATGGGAACGCATTAATGACAATATGCTCATTTATCAATGAAAACACAGCTTAAAAAAGGCAACAAAGTACTTTGTGCATACAACTGAGACAGGGCAGTGCACTGTCTTTCTAGAGGTCATATACTTAATAGTTCTTTTGTCACCCACCTTGAAACTAGGCAGTGATGGAAAACAATAATGGTCAAGTTCATGTCACCACTTCTGTTTAATCCCCCCTTGGATTGGCCTTAAAGCTCGAACACACTGAACACAGTTGGGTGATAAGTTATTTACTGTCCAACAGTGGAAACATGTCTGCCAGAAAGGATTTGGCAAATCCTTTCCTTCTGCAGAGGACACTCTTTAGTGTCTCTGGAATATAATCTGATCAGGCCATGTTGCAAATCACGTGGATTTTCTTGTAATCTTGTGAATCGCAGAATGTTGCAAATATTGGCTATCATGTGAAGCTGTTATTTTTGTATTGAGTTGATTGAAATCGGTCTGGAATTATTTACACCTGATAAACACGTCAAGTGATAAGATTTAGGGGATTTAGTTGCAAAAGGAAATTAAATCAAAAATAATTAATTTCCTTTATGCACAAACCTGAAAATATAAATTGTTGCACATCTATTGATTTAGAATGAGCTGTTGATTTTTAAAACGGTAGAGGGTTACCATTCAGAATCCACCAAGTTGACCCGCCATGTTTTCTACACTGGCTCAGAACCAACGCCCTCTTCTTTTTCAGTTTTACAGTTGGTGGCATCCAGTGTTAAGGGGTAGTACCTCCAGTTATTATGAGTGTGGACAAGAGTTAATATTCCTGGAACTAAGAAGTCTAGAATGGACAAAACAGGTGCTGGGCGTGGCTCCAGCGTCCGGTGTTCTGGCTCGACAGGACACCGGTACCAGCCGGCCTCTGCATCCAGGCTGTGCCATGAACCATGACTGAAGAGCCACAACAGGTGACCGTCGGTCTACTTTGAGTAGACGTATGGGTATGAAGAAAGGTTATAAAAAAAAAAAGGTGTATTTACACACCTAAAATAATGATTGTTTTGGTATGTACTATATCTGAAAAATGTAAAGTTTATAAATTTTAAATGTTCCTGCTCCCACTCAGCACGTGTCTTTTTAAGGGTCAAACCCATCAGTCACAGCCAGTTTCTCAGCATATATTCTCACAATAATTTATACAATTAGGTATGCATAAATTTTTTAGCAGTCAAATCTGCACAGTGGTTGATTGATATTCCCATAGTTACTCATGAAGCATGAAAGGAATTTGTGAGGTCTGGACTGAGCAGGAGGTATCAGAGGTTTGTCAGTACATTGTATTTCTCTGCAGTATTCTCTGGCCTTTGAGGGCTTCTATGTACCTGCTCCCATGCTGGTCTTGGCTGAACTCCATGATGTGGCCAGCGATGTCTCTGAGCTGCAAGTTGGGGTAACGGTTGTTCCTGAAGTCCTCCAGCAGGCGGCTTCGGCCTGATGGCATCACATCTGACATGCCGTAGCGTAGCCGTGACGATGGAAACAATTGGCTGCTGGGTGAAAAGAGGGAGGAGCCTGAGCTGGCGGCACTGCGGTACTTGGCCTCTGCTCCTGGAGCTGCAGATATGAAACGGCCACTTCCGTTAGTCAGGCCACCTGCGGGGGTGATGAGAGACGACAAGTGAGTCACCTGGTTCTGAGCCCAATAATGGCCAGGGTCTAAAACAACCATTAGACTAAAGTAAGAACTGCAAAAATACAAACCCTAAGGCAAACAATACATAGGTGTGCTTATCGAATGACGGACATCTTAGTCTAATACGGTAACAAATTAAAATATTCCAAGTAAAATGTAACAAAAAATGTGACCATTTAATTACTGGGTTATAAGGCAACACAAGGTAACTAGACCCAATCCTGAAATACTGTTCAGTGAGTAAAGAGTGTAAAAAGGATTCATGATGAGCCTGGTGTCAAATGTTGAACTGGCTGAAGTTAACCTCTAAAACTACGGTTTGGAGGACATGGACAAAAACATTACATCACAGTTCTTCCGCATTGTGGAAGACTCATTTTTTCTGCCTTCATGAACTTGAGACAAAACACAATACTGAAATGTTTTTCCTTATTGAAAACGTAGCATGTGCAATTGACTGTGAAATATTCTTGTAATTTACTTCAACTGGTGCCCTGTCGTGTGATACCCGTTGAAAACTGAAAACAAGGCAAGTCAATTTTGACAGTCTGATGCAAGCTGCTGTTGTGACTGTAAAGCCACAGTTTAAAGGATCAGAGCTCCCTTTATCTCCCTTTCCAGTTTAAGCTTTTGTTTCAGGGGCTGCCGGGCTGCTTTGCTGTTTCTTTCAGTTTTGAAAGATTCTTCACAAACATTCAGACCCATGGTGTCAAACATGCTGCCCGGCGGCCAAATCCGGCCCACCAAAGGGTCCAGTCCAGCCCTTGAGATGACTTTGTGAAATGCTAAAATTAAACTAAGATATTAACAATCATGTTAGTTCAGGGGCCACATACAGACTAATTCAATTTCAAGTAGGTCAAAGTGGTAAAATACTACCATAATATCCAATAAATACAACTCCAAATTTTTCTATTTGTAAATGTAAACATTTTCATCTATTTACAAAGTATAATTTTGCAAAACATGTGAATTAAATGAACAAACATGAACAACCTGAAATGTCTTAAGAAAAGTGCAATCTTAACAATATTATGTCTGTTACTAAATGTTTTGTGTATTTATAGAACCACTGTGGTCTGTAAGTTATGAAGTACCTGTGTAAATGATAAACTGAAGCATAATATTGTTAAAATTACACTTATTTTTTCAATTTGTTCATGCTAGTCACATTGTTTAAGTATAGTTTGTAAATGTAAACATTTTCACAACGTAATTTTACTTTTCTCACTTTAAAACAGAGAAAAATTTGGAGTTGACATTAGTTATATATTGTTATTATTTTACATATTCGGCCCACTTAAGATCAAATTTGGCTGAATGTGGCCTCTGAACCAAAATGAGTTTGACATCCCTGCTTTAGAGTATGTTAGTTACTGTTGCTGGTGGTATCTAAGTGACAGCAGAAGAGGAACTCACAATGTTTTCATGTAAGCATTTAACATTACAAATCTAATTTCTTCAATATGTACCCAGACCTACTTTAAACTGATGCAAGAGTCCGACAGAAGCACTTCCTGCTGTGTGCTGGACATGCTTAACAATGCTTATATAGGACTAGCAAAGGTATTTTCTGCCAGTTCACATGAGTTGTATTCAACCAGCCTGATATCACAACATGTGGACAACAATAACAACCATTACACATCTCAGGCACAAAAACAATCCTTGGTCACTTAATTCGATGGAAAACACTTACCAAGATTAAGGTTGGATGAGGAGCTGTGATTGGACAGGGAGGGTGGGGGTGTAAGAGAATGGGAGGGGCCCTGGTTGGGTAGGGGCATGCCCACAGGGCCAGGGGAAGGACTGAAGCCCAAGGTGCCATTGTAGAAGCCTCCGTGGCCAATTGGGGTGAGGCTAGAGGGGGTGCGTTTGTACAGCTCACTGTTCCCTGTCAAGGAGTCTCGTCTGGAACCACTGCCACCACTTGAGTTGGCCACTAGAGGAGGACAAAGACATAGGACATTAGAATATCTGAAGAGAATCAAATGATGCTTTGTTTGCTTAAAGCACAAGTGTTAAACATATGGTCCTTGGGCCAAAACCAACCCGCCAAAGGGTCCAATCTGGCCTGTGGGGTGAATTTGTTAAATGCAAAAATTACACTAAAGATATTAACTGTCAATGGTGTTAACATCTTTTCAGTTCAGGTTCCACATGTAGACCAATATGATCTCAAGTGGATCAGACCAGTAGAATACTATCAAAATAACCTATAAATAATGACGATTACAAATGTTTCGCTTTGTTTTAGTGGAAAAAGTAGAATTACATTTTTTTTAAAAATCACTTTTGCACACTAAATAAAAATGTGAATAACTTCAATAAATATCAACAACTTGAAATGTCTTAAGAGAAGTGTAATTTTGCCAATATTCTACCTGTTACTAAATGTTTTGTGCATAGATCCACTGTGATCTGTAAGTTGTAATACACAACTTACAGATAAACTGAGACCTAATATTGTAAAAAATTTGCTCTTAGATTTCTTAAGAAATTTCAGGTTGTTCATTTCATCCACATTTTTAAGGAAATTTTTATAGATGTAGACACTTTTATATTGTAATTTAACTTTTTTCACTTATTATTTTACCGGCCCACTTCAGATTATATTGGGTTGAATGTGGCCCCTGAACTAAAATGAGTCTGACACCCCTGAGTTAAAGTGTACCTGTACTGGTCATGTTTATGAAATTAATTGTGCTTTGCATATTATAAGCAAGAGAGGCACAAATTCATTTAAAAAAAAAAAATCATCATAAATGCACCACACTGGACCTTTTTATTACGTGAATTACATGCGGGGCACAACCTATGGGGAGCAGCCACTGCCAGCTGGAAGTGACATACCACTCATTGATTCTGAGTGCAAGTAAACAAGCAGCAGTCAGTGAGCCAGATTGAGTGGATTTCCAGGATTTCTGCGCTTGTTGTTTGTGCAGCCGTAAGCTTTGCACTCTGCCATTGTCCTAAGGACACAGCCCAGCACTGACTGAGAATATGTCATTTTAAACTGGTGTCTGCTGCACGGGGTCAGTGACCAGTCCATCACAGCCCAGATAATCGGACAATACAACATTACTGCGTCACTACTGGTGCTGGAACAGCCCATGAAGCAGGCAACATGTCGATGGCCATGCCTGACTGACAAAGCAATAACTTTGTACTCACAAGTACTTGACAACAGGCTATAATGTAAGTTACTGGATGGAACAGCTAGTATTATATGTGATCTTTTGAAATAGCAATGAAAATTCACAACAGGCACCCTTTAAATATGAAGCTGCATTTTAACCCATAAAACAGAGAAATATCAGCATAATTAGCAGACAGAGCACACTGTACATATTGGTCTAACCTGCAGTCCCAAAGCCTCCCAACGTGGCCCCCAACGTGGCCCCAAGCGAAGAGGAGGCAGGCTGACTGAAGCCCAGGGAGGCAGACCCTGGACCAGGCTGAGCTGAACCCTGTGAGAAGAGAGAGGAGCTCTGGGAGGAGGAGCTGAGGGAGGAGGAGCCGTAGAAGGAGCTCCCACCCAGAGCGCCACCAGGGCCACCCTGCTGCTGAGGCTGCTGGGATGTCATAGCACGGAACGGACCATTGGCCCCACCGCCCAGACCACCATTGGCACCACCTGCGGAGGCTGCTGCTGCTGCAACTGGAGGGGGAACGTAGGGAAAATTGAACAAAACAGGAAGTATGATTACTGGATGCAAGGTTTAGGCAGATTTCAAAATGAAAGTCAAGTGGCTGAATGGGTCACACTGGGGCAGCACATCCAGTTTTAGGTGAGAAGACAACATAGTCCACCTACAACACCCACACATCACAGACATAGTCTAACAGAACTGCAGAGTTTGTATTGTTGTTTATTGATTTCATATTGTTTTTGTTTCACCATGATTAATACAAAAACACATTTAAAAAAGCAAGACTAAAGTAAGAGCATTATAAAAGTAACAATAATTTTATCCTTTAAATTTTTAAGATTTGTGAAAATCATAATTGCCACAAAGGATCATAAAAAGGGATGTAAACCCAAGCCTTCTTTAATGCTTGTTCTCTAATCCCACAGAAACACCACTGACTCAAGGCAACTCTCTGCCTTCAAGTGTAGCTGGAGATTTTCTTAGTTTCATGATTACATGTTTCAAATGAATGACCTATACAGAAAATGCTCTTCAACACAGTAGCCCCTTTTCCAGCAGACTCTCGGGAATTTTTATTACCAGGAACTTACTTTCCTAGGTAAAAGAATTTTGGTGGAAATGCACTGAGATTTTTCAAAGTTCCTGGTAAATTTCCTGCGGTGGAAAAGGGGCTATTGTGTGATCCCTTGTTTTGTGTGTGACACAGTTATCTTTGTCTGTGAGTGCGTTGCTGTTACCTGCTTGTGCTGCAGAAGGAGATATGATGACGGAGGCTGGGGCCATGAGGCGGACAGGTCCACTCCTTGCTCCAGTGTTAACCACCAAGGCCCCTGTCTGATCATAATAGGCTGCAGGAGCCAGGACTGGGTAACCTGAAAATCATCCAAAAAAGGAATGTTCGGATTGCATCATAACTGCTTTTTTTTTAGCCTCATGTCCTGGAAAGTATTACAGGAAAATATTAGTTTTCACTAACTGAGCAACTCGCTTCAAGAATTTGTAAAGAATGCCTCCTATCTGTCAACAACATGGGACAGGTAATGTTTGAATTTTAATTACACTATAAACTCAAGTTTTTATCCATTCCAACACTGGCAAAAAAAATAAAAAAAATAAAAGCTTTGGTCATTTAAACGTTAATAGAATATTCACAAAGAAAATAGTTTTAATTTCCATCTTTCACACTGTTAACAGACATGTGAAAGTGGTACTCTAACAGCTAATTTACAGGAGTGATTGCAAAAAAAATCTCAAGCCTGAAAATTTTTCTTCAGGTCATGAGGAATGGGTCGTTGGTGGTCCAGCAATTCGCAGGTCTGCAGAGGAGCAAATTAAGAAATCATTGGCCCCTGAGCAATAAGGTAATTTTAGAAAATTATAGCACCTGAAGTGCCTTTTCATGCATTTTCAGATGGAAACTACTTGTTTGAGTATTGTGGAAATACAATGCAATTCTGCTCATTAAGCCACCACTGGATCTGCATTAGGAAGTATGAGCTAGGCTTTCAACAGTGGTGGAATAAGGCTTGGTTTGGGCTTTCACTTCCCCCATAAATAAGAGGTTGGTGTGAGAGAGAGAGAGAGGGAGAGAGAGAGAACGATACCTCACGATACTTATCTCCCCCCAGCCCCCCACCCTTACTATTTATTGATCCCCGTCTTAAGTTTCATTTTCAGTTCTACAGCCGTATGGTTTTTGTGCACTAATCTTGCGGTAGGCACATCACCACATACAATTGGCTACTCAGAAGTCGTTGGCTCTGAATCAGTTTATTCGTCTCCACAAGACCCGCCCCCTCTCTACTATTGATTGGCTAGTAGCTGTAATTGAACTTCTTAGGAGCGAAAGCCATTGGTTGAGAGTGAGAGGTTTATCAAAGCCCAGGCTTGAGCCCTTAATATTGTACTGGCTCTGATCTTTTTGCATGCATCCCCCCCCCCCTTGCTGATCACCACACTCTGGAAATCCGGCATGGTGCCAGAATCCTATCACCTCTGAATTTAACTGGGGTTTAGTGGACTGATGCAACAGCTATGAAACCAGTGTGCAGAGTGCCGTACTCACCGGGGACTCCTGCTGCGAGCCCCTGTCCAAAGGCAAGGGCTGAGTTCACTGCCGCTGCTGCAACCAGCTGGTCATTCTGCTGACCCTGCTGACCTTGGCTGGGGGTTAAAGGTCGCTGACTACCCCCAGCACGCATTACCTTTACAGAGTAAAATGAAAAGAACACAGGTATTTCAAATATTTAAACTGTCAACATCTAAAAATTGTATTTAAAAAAACCAAATGGGAACCATCTGATGTTTTAGACTGGAGAGAATCTCACAAATGTAAATGTATATTATATATGGTTCTTATAATTATTAAGTAATAGAACAGTACATACAAATAGTGACAGGAAATAAGAGGCAAAAAAGTGAAAGAACTTTGATCAGACCAAAGACGTTATTCAAGCAAGAGTGTACATAAGCAGAGCTGAAGTACACTAAGCAAAAATATAAACACACCATGTACAATATTTGTGTGACATGTAGGACTGGGTAAAAAAATCTTTTTGATTCATTTTAAATTGCTTTCGTTTTAATTTTGCATAATCGATTAATAGCGGATGAGATTGATTTTTCAGTGCAGGACCACGAGTACTTGACCTGGGTAACACTGACGCGAAAGCGTGGCCAGCTCTGTCTTGCGAGCCCCTGGGGAAGACGAGGTGCCTCGATCTTGCTCACGATGGTTCTGGCACGAGAGGGACACGGAGGAAGCGTGGCAGAAACACCTCCATGGGAGGTCCTCCCAGCCTCAAATTTGAACCCACAGTGCTGAAGAACTGGCTGCCAGGAGGCTCTCCAAGGCGAGTCATGGAAGCCAGTCATTCTGGGAATAATAACTTGGATCCATACTCAGCCATAGGTGAGTGTGGAGTTAGAGGAATAGTAAAGTGACAATGACGGACTGCTACACCACCACCACCACCCCCCTTGCCTGTTTCAACCAACAATTACGTAGCACCCGCACGTGATGTGTTGCATGGCTGTGGTAGTCAAATAATCAGGTTACAGTTCAAAACTGTACTTTGGTATCACTAAATGAATCTGAATCAATCAATTAATAACAAACTGAATCGATATTGGATAAAATCGAATCGTGTTTAATCGATTCAGAACCTTATAAATAGAAATCAAATTGATTAAGGAAATTGGCCTTGATACCCAGCCCTAGTAACATGAGACATGTGGCCCAAAATGAGCTCATGATTAGGGTGTGGTATCATGGCCAATTTCCTTAATTGATTCGATTTCGATTCATACGGTTCTGAATCGACTGATCACGATTTGATCCAATATTAATTCAATTCAGTATTAACTGATCGATTCAGATTCATTCAGTGATACCAAAATACAATTTTGAGTTGTAACCTGATTATTTGACTACTGCAGCCATGCAACACATCAATACTGGTATCAATATTGACATTAGAAAGGAAATAAATATGAAATTGCTCTTAAATAATGAATGGGACAGAAACATTGCCTTTTTTTTTTTTTAACAGTGGCTCAGAACAGACTTCTTTGTCATCTTTTTTCTGTTTTATGGCTGGTGGCTTCTAGCGTTAAGGTGCATTACTATGGCTGAGTGTGGATCCAAGTTAATATTCCTAGAATGACCGGCTTCCACGACCCGCCTCAGAAACCCTCTGCCAACCAGACGGTCCAGGCGGACAGTTCCTCCGCACTGCAGGTTCAAGTTTGAGGTCAGGAGGACCTCCTATGGAGGTATTTTCCCCACCCTTCCTCCGCGCCAGAACTGTCACAAGCGAGACTGAGATGCCCCATCTCCCCCAGGGGCCCGCAAAATGCAGCTAGCCACACCTCGGCAGTACCTGGGACAGGTACTTGCCCTCCCACTCTGCAAAATCAATCTCATCCACTATTACTCGATAACACAAAATTAAAATAAAATCGATCAAATAGATTTTTTACCCAGCTCTACTCATGATGTCTTATAATTGTAAAACATAGTTAATTCTCTTGATTTGTAAACAAACTTTGTGTCCATCTCTGTTAGAGAGCAGTTGCTCAGTGATCTAGTGATTCCATCCACAACACAGGTGTAACATGTCCAGATGCTGCTCTAACAGTGTTAACAGTATTCAGACACTCCTTATACTGGGGACAATGAAAGGACACCTCAAAATGTCACATTTCCTCAGATGTCACCATGCCACAGATGTCGCAAATCATGAGGGAACGGTTCTGGATAACATCCCATAGCTCCGTGTAACCCTCAAAGAGGAGTGGAATAACATTCCACGGGCCACAATTGACAATATTGTCAACTCGATGAGAAAACGATGTGTCGCTCTATGGGAAGCCAATGGTGGACACATTAGATACTGAGTTGTGATTTCTTTCAATCGGCCCCCACCGTGTCCACATGAATGTCAAACACCACTGTCGTGGTCTAACGGACAGTAATCTGTACCACACTGATCAACAAAATAAATTGTGTGCGATTTCATACATTGTGCAACACCTAATGCTATTAAAATTTAAAAAGTGTCACATGGACCGTTTATATTTTTGCTAAGTGTAAATAACTCACAGCAGGAAGACAAAGTATTTACTTAGCTCATCTACACAGTGCTCATATGTCTGATCATAGAGCCAAGCAGCAGCAGTAAGAAAGACTGAATGCACATTTTATCTGGTTCTTAAGCACAGCACTGACAGAAACATCTTGAGCCTGTGGCATTCAGCATGCCAGTACAATTGGCAGGCGGCCTACTAACCTGCTGTTGGTTCTGCTGACCCTGGCCTGCCGCCTGCTGGTTGGCCGAGCTGTTGGCTGCAGCGGCCTGCTGCTGAAATAGGTTGGCAGGGTAGACCCCCCAGGGAGTCACACCATAGTACTGGGGAGGCATCACTGCTGGACCTAAATGCAAACAAATGCCAGTGAAATAAGACAACTGTCAGTGTTTCTGCATCAGCTGCGGAAAAATAGTAACCCTGAAAAACAAGTTAAATATTTCTAAATGGGCCCCAAAGCCTTTGAAGCTAATATAGCCTGCTCTGTCTCACCGAGCGTAGCTGCTGCTGCGAGTCCAGCTGCATAGGGATCTGTCCCAGGTGGAGCAGCACTGATGATGTAAGGGTTGGGCACAAATGCTGGGGCCAGACCTAGTCAACACATGGAGGGAAAAGACTTAATGCTTATTATGAAACTTAAACAGATACGTCTTAAAACTGGTTTAAAACAGTTCTGTCACTGGAATTGCTAAATAAATATTACATTACTGTTTCAGGTTTCTTAAAATCTTTTTTTTTTTTTTCACATTACATTTTATCTGAAGTTATGGCAACAGTTTGGCCAATATGAAAATAATTTGGCTGTAGTTTCCCATTTCTTGTAAAGCTACCTCCCTCTGATATGAACCTGGAATTAGGTATTATAATGACCACAAAAAGACAGATTTCTGTTTAGAATCAGGTAAGTGAAACTGTCAGGCCACAAATGTGTCGATGCATCATAATTGACAAATGAGATGCTGAAATCCAGTTTTACTGCTAACAACCCATGCACACACTTACCAATGTGAGGTTGCTGTGCTGCTGCCAAGGCATACTGCTGTTGCTGGGCTGCTGTTAACTGCTGCACTGCAAGGGCATTATTTCTCTGAAACAGCTGCAAACACCATAACGGGTCAGTCACATTTTAATGAGAGAACCGTCACAGAAAGTTTCAGCTCCATGTTTATTTCAAACTTTCTGCCTATTGCTCCTACCTGCTGCTGGTTAGTGTAATCAAATAAGCCCACAGTGGGTGCAGAGTCCATGGGCATCTGGGAGTTGTAGTCAAACTGAAGTGGCTCCATCACAGACTCCATGGGGTCCATGGTGACACCACCCTGTTCTACACCAGAGAAGTCTTCAGGGGGTTTAGGTCCTCCACCACCTCCCAAAGGTGTCAGGCCTTCAGCCCCGACACCCCCAGGGCCTCCAAGCAGGTCGCCCTCAGGGCCTGGGGCCGGCATGTTGCCTGGGGGACGACTACAGAGAAAGGGACAAGTTCAGTTTGCATCTGAAGGCTTCCAGAAGGCTGCTACTTAAACCTAGTGTTAGTTCACAGCTAGTGTCAATGCAGAGTTGGATCAACTTCTGAACTAAGAACTGGTTTGTTGTTTTGAGAGAGACACAGAACCATATCGTTAAGTCACTGTACGTCCATGCGTGTCTTTCCTAGCAACACTAACACCAAACACAAGCAAACATCAATGGTCTAGTATTCACAACCTTTAATTACAAAAACAGAAGTTGATTTTAATTACTGTATGAAAATTAAATATCCCTTTTCCATTTTTTTTTATTTGTGTAGATCTTATCTGTTTTTTTATTTCTATTCCTGCTTTGAATCTGTGCAGCACTTTGGTCAATGTCTGTTGTTTTTAAATGTACTTTATAAATAAAATGGACTTGACTTTTCACTCATTTGTCCTTCATTTCTATATTTTACACAAAGCTATGTTTTTATATTATAAGGCTATAGATTCAAAATCAGGCAAAGAAAAAACTGAGGTTGACTTCATGTTTAACATTCTTCTTCAATGTCCTTGTGATAAATATTGTTTACCCTTTAAATAAATCTCAGCTTTAAAAAAAAAAAAAAAATTACAATTTACAGCTCCAAAAATTAAGTGATTTCTTTGCCTAAAGGTGAGGAGTCTGCTTCCCTAGAAAAAAATTGTACGACTTTTTGAGCCCTACCCAAACTCTTTGACATCCACATCGAGGCCATTTTGGACAGGTAGCCCGTTAGGGTTTATGACGTCACTGATCACATCAGGTTCTCCTTCCGTCAACTCTTTCAGCTTCTCTCCTTCAAATGCTGCCTTTGGCTTCTCCCTCTTCTCCTCCTCCACCTCTCCATCTCTTTGTCCCTGTGTGATGAGACAGACAAGAATTAAACCATTATCAGACTGATGTGACAGTGACAGAAGTATTAAACACAAAGTTTAACTTCATTAGAGCAAAGAGGACTGATGTGGACAACCTAAGAGGCAACAGTCACTGTTTGACAGCTACAGGTCAAAGGTCAACAGGCATTGTGTAAGTTGCTCAGTTATAAGAATAACAGCAAGAAAACAAAACAGTGCAAGGACATGAGAAAGTTTTATGTCCACAAACGACTACAACTACAACTAGCAGTGAAAAGTACACAACACAAACAACTAAAACTAAATAAAACCTTAAATACAACTAGTCAATTTGCCAAAAATAAAACTAAACCTACTTATGCCCTTATAAAACTAATCTGAATTAAAACAGACAAAAACAATAAAAGACTATATGACTACTTATAAAATAGACTTGAAAACTAAAATTCTGGTGATAGAAGACTTACATAAGGTCCTTTTCGGAGGCATGAATCCAGTTTGTCAGCTGGTGAGGAGGACAGGACATACTCCACCATGCTGACTCCCAGCCCTCCACTCTCCGACCGCGGTGACATTACCGAGCCCACGCCAACTTCACCACCACCATGAAAACCCTGCCCCGGTCGACGGGACACCATGATGGGCTGAGACACTGAGTGATCTGCCGTGGGAGAACAGTGTTTGGTTATGTGCACGTGTGGAGAAAAGCTGCCTATAGTTCAGTTATGACAGTTTCCAATAAATACATGTCATTAACAGGACACCATTACCTCACCTACAGGGACACAGGCTACTGGACCACTTAAGTCCTAATGGATTTTCTCACTGAATCATTTCTTTGATTTAATTCTTGAGTTCACACATTAATATTAGTCATACAGCTTCATGTTTCACAATTATTTTAACTTTTATAACTCCAATAAATTTATTTTACAGTTGTTTCTTTCTGGTCTAAGGCTCCATTACGCACTCAGCTCCTGGAGGGATGGGGATTATGTCTGAATCCATTTCCACAGACTTTCTCCTATGAGCTAAAAGGTTTATTTTTTGAAAGGATGTCTGCGTCTTTCTCTCTTATGAAGTTGCATTTGCATTTCTTTTTTAAAAGCTACTCATCAAAAAAGTGTTCTGTATGAAAACAGATTCATGAGAACCTGCTTGTCCTGTACTTCTAAGAGTAGAACAGTACAGAGCACAGAATAGTTTGTCTGCTGCACAATTCTTTAAACTATGGGAAGCATTTAAACTACAAATAACCTTTCATGTATCACTTTCTAGAACATTTCAGTAAAGCACCAGCCTGCTTCAGATATGCACAAACACAGCTTTGGTTGTACTGTTAATATGATACGGGAGGAATCTTGAGACTCATCAGTATGATTCTACTTTAAGATCAGCTTTTGAGTTGTGATTTCAATCTAAATATATTTTTCCAAACAACAGACAATGACCTTTATAATGGCGTCATGATGTGCCTGGAAAAATCACCACCATGTTCATAACTGTGTACTTTCTGCCATAACACAGATGTATGATGGGTAGCATTCACAGTACCTGAGGCACCCCATGCACTGTCCCTCCACTGGTCCAAGAAGATCCCTTTTGGTCCATCCTTCCCAGAGTCATCCGTCTCCCAGAACTTCTTACCGGTTAGTAGCTGCTACAGAGACAAAGGAGAACAGAGATGACATGGAGAGAAAACAGCAAGGTTAAGGATGATTAAAAACCGAAAAAGTACAAAAAGGGAAAAATGCTTAATGCATGTATAAAAAAAAAAAAAAAAAAAAAAAATCTCTACTTTTGGAACGATCGTATCATTGGGCACCTATTTCAATCAATTTTGAGTGAGTGAGTGAGAGAGAGTAAACTATAACTGAACTATAACTGTCAAAACTAGAACTGCTGTTACTAGTATAACTACCAATAACTAGTACAAATACCCATAACTGTTAATACTGCTACTCCAAATACATGTACTAACGGTGGATATATTACTACTGTAGCTGTTAGTACCAATAATAGAAACCTCTACCATCCATGTAACTATATGAGAAACACTATCACAACCATATGAAGAATAAGTGAATGATGATGGAGTCAGCTGACATCTCTTGTCTGCATGTCCCCCTCACTAAGTAAAAGAACCATGACCACCTCAGAGCGGCAACTGCACACGGAAAATGGCAAGTCTAGAAAACGACATGTGTCTCTAAAGCCACTTTTACACAGAGATCCTGGAAAAAAGGTGAGATGGTGATTCCGCCTTTTTGCCACCACTGATCGATTTCCATACCAAAGGACTAACGGAGGTGACACAGGCTGGACTTTTACACAACGGACCTGTGCTCTGGAATCAAAGGGGCGGTGACGCATCGCAGCGTATAGTGTGACGTATAACTTGTGCGTTGGAAATACCCCGAGCAAACCACGCTGTTTAGCATGGATAAGAGTCCTCTGCCTGAAGTGACAACAGCTTGTGGATCTCGGCATCTCCCCAGTTCAACATCTTTCTGGTCACGTTAATATGTTTGTTTACTGTCCACGGCCTGCACTCATTTTTAAATCCCCCATCATGATTCTTTATATTGATCTTTGAGACTAATTTGCAACTTTCTGAACAGTGCAACCAAACAATTTCCCTATGTAAGACGTAGCCCTAAAAGAAAAAAAATAAAACAGACAATTTAGCCCATAGAACCTTCCAGAACTTTTAATTTTTATTTTTATTTAAATAGTTTGTGCAATTTTCCCAACATGTGCCAAGAACATAAACATACTAAAATGTAAACGAGACTCTGATTAAGTGCACTCTAGAATAATAATCCAGGTACTCCAAAAAGTATCAATGTAAAACGTACTTGCTACTCTTCTCATAAAGACTGCCTTTACTAAATGCCTTGTTACAGTTGTTTGCTTTTGTTTAACTCTACCTGTTGCCTCTGGCTGTGGTGTGACTGGTCTTCCAGTTCAGTTTGACTCTCATACTGTTTGGGATGCTGTCTCTTCAGCTGATTGAACAGGTTCCTAGTGTTGCCATATGTTATTCTAAGAGTAACAGAGTGGCAGACCTGTATGTGGAGGACTAACCTCATCATTTCCCACCTGCCACCCCCCGAAAACAACTTTGCGACTAGGGGGCGGGGGTTGACAAGGGGGGGGCAATTCCCCCTTAAACAAAAATCCTGCCCCCTCAAATTAAAGTTATCGAAGGCAGGGAAAAGGAAAACAAGCCGCACAACAGCAGGAGACTTAAGTTTTAAGTTTCAGTTCCCTTTGTACGGTCCAATGGTGTGCATGTACTCATTGTGGGGTACCTACAGCACAGAACACCCCACCCCCACGTATACACCCCCTGATTCCAAGATCTCTCTGCTTTGTCAGATCGTCGATATGCTCTAATCTTTCACGATCTAATATTGTCATATCGCACACCCTTAATCCCAGCCAAACACTATACCATCATAACATGCGGTGGGTCAAACAAACAGATGCAGACCTTTAAAAAACACAGCAATTAAAAGTGATATGACCAGTGTCAAAGCCAACACCAACAATAGTGCCAACAGTGCCAATACCAACAATGACTTATGGCTCTTTTTTACTCTCAAATTGCCAGTATGCATTTTAAATGCCAAAGCAAAACACAAATCTGTTATATATTTGTGCAGTGATACCTTTAATTCACTGTAACATCCGTCACCTATTCAGCACCTCACTTGGGTTTCTCTTCCATATCTTCACATACTAGTACACTCAGCCTCTTGTGAGCTGTTCAAACTGTCCCTGTAAATATTTTCAGTGCCTTTAAGCACCTGCAACCTGCAGATGTTATTTCCTGATATCTGAATAAAAATGTATTTAAACTAATACGTTACTTTGAATAAAAAGCCAGACATTTTAAGGTAAAAACATATTAAATGACAAAGATTTTGAAAACACAACTTTGTTTAACAAGCTAAAACTAATTGTGGGCACAGGCTCAACACAACAGAATTTCTAAGTACATGCTGTGTCCAAATGCCAACAGATGATCCTACTAGCTCAAATGAAAAAGCATCTCTGCCCAGTCTCTTCTCATCTTTCAGTGCTTTTCATTCTGAAACAACAATGCCTCAAGTCCTCTGTACGTTGTTGCTCAAAGGCCTTCAACCAAGCAATCCACTTCTCCTGGAGTTCCTGTTATTCAAGTTTGAGGGGAATCCATCATATGTCTATTGAACCAGGTGGAGTCATTAAATACAGGGCAGCCATTTTCAGGTTAAATGTCACCATGCAGCATGTGATCCTAAGAACCGTATTTATAAGACTTAAAGCTTCTAATAAATGGCTACTTAAAATGGATGGATCCACCTCTGAACTAAGTCAGTGTGTTTTTAACAATTATACATACACTGGTGTGACCTTTTTCCATACAGATTCTCAGACATTTTAATTAATAAGTATGCATCACTGTATTGAAATGCCCTTGATGACTCTTGGCAGAACAATAACAGGCCTTTTTGACAGGAGAGGCTTTGTTGTATTATTATTATTTTTTTAATGGCCAGAAAATTGTCACCCATGAGGCACAAAAGTTTTAATAAGTACTGCTGGGTGAAATCCAAATATAAGCCAGTATTACAGTGGTGGCAGTAGGTTTGTGAACTGTGTGTATGTGTTTTCCAGCAGAATTATCAAGCTTTAATTAACCTTTTCTCTCCACACCACAGCTGCTCCTTTTCAAAACAAAACTAGGCTAACCACTCAATTGACGCACTGGTGGAATAAAACAGACTTTCCTCTAACTACAAGTCTCTACATTAACGAAGGACGACATTTGTGATTTAAGGGAATTGGCAAGGACTACTTTTTCTGCACACTGACTAGAGTGGATTTCCATGCACTGATCTGTGTTTTCTTCAAACAGCAATATCAACGTTGTATCGGGGAGGTCACTAATAATAAACGTCCCCAAGTATCAACACTGATGTCTCACCTCCCCCATTGCACGACCCTCCAGAGCCAGAGCCTGGAAGTCATGGTTCAGCTCGTCCATGGACCGTACCTGTAAAAATAAGACAAATTAATGGAAAAACAGAGAAATAAACAACTAAAAAATTCACTTTTTTTAAACTTGTGCATTAAATGACCGAATTTCTGTGTAGAAGTAGTGGAATATTACATGAAATTAGCGCTTATTATTATACTGGTTCTACACATTGTAACATGTGAGTGGCACACATACCTGGCTGTCATGGATGTTGTCTCCAGTGGGCCAGCGGTGTTTGCCAGGCTGTTCACCGTGCTGCCGTTGGAAGAAATAGTCTACCATGGCATCATCCTGGGAACGTCCAGCACCCGCCACACCCTTAGAGACACACAAACGTGCACATTATCCTGAAATTACCGGCAACAGTAACAAGCACAGTGTGTTGAAGGATTCTTCAGACGTCAAGGCCAATGTGAAGTTTGACATGATTGTGACAGGACATTACATGACTCTGAAGAAGATCTGATCATCCTTTTTTTAAGACTGTAGCATACAGATACATTCAGAAACAAATCTACTAAACAACATAAGTGTAAGTAAAGAGGTAAATAACTCCACTTGTTAAATGCAAAAGACTATTAAAATATGCAAAAGGCATTAAATGAAAAACTCTGTCTTGTCTTTCATGTGTGTTTGCCACTCTTGAAAAATTTTCAACTAATCTTTGTACATATCTTGGGTACATATTAAGGAATTGGCCATGTTTCTTTAAAAAACATGAAGAAACCACAGTGGTTTGAAGTCTTTGGAGCCACATCCTTTCTTCTAATGTTGAAGGATGTCTAAATAACAGGCAGCATTTCTTTTTACCAGTTAAGCTTATGTTTGACTTCCTGTCTTACTCATTTTGAGGATACACACAAACTTCCCCTAAAGATGCAGTCATACAACAACCAGTGATGGAAACAACAGGCTCTGATCACCCACTACACACACGCACACATAGCAAACCTGTAAGCAGCATGTGATAAAAGGAGAGCAAGTTCTTAGTACATGGACAATGCCCATTACAAGTGAACAGCACAGGGTGATTATTTAAGTTATAGTCTAAGTAAACTCAATTTACAGTTGTACAAAAAGGGGAAATGCAGCAGCAAATCACATTTAAGAGGTTGTACACAAGAAATGCAATGATAATAATGAATCTATGTTAATTGCCACAGTAATAATTTTTTGAAAAAATAGAGACTATGTAATAGAGCCCGACCGATTAACTGGCCGGCTGATTAATCGGGCCGATTATAGTGTATCACCAGTGTATCACTCTGACAAGGATGGACTGCTAACCCCCACCCCACCCCCGTCTTATGAAGTATTCACCCCCCCACATACACTCATGTCCGTGCACTTCCTGTCTACCTTACAGTTTCATTCTGCCAGCAGGCCTGGGTGTTAATAGTGTAGGGGAGACCGGGAACAGTTGTAACACGGGTCAGTTGTAACTCTTGCAGTTGCTCCAATCAGGAACAACTTAGGACTCGCCTAATTCACTCTGCACATGCTCAGTTTAGTCCTTAGTCCACATAAGAAGTTGTAGTGCCGTGAGGCAGACACATCAAAATTTGTGAGTGAAAACATAATTGTGTGGTAAGTAATATTTTTTGCTCTAATTATTTTTGTGATTGCATAGTTTGCATTTGAAAATTGTGTAAATTATATTTGTGAGATAAACAAAGATTTATGCAACTGTTTATCCAACTGTCCACAATTATCTAATATAAGATTATTATATCCTGTGTAGATCAGTGTTCTTATTTCATATATTGGCCAATTTTGGATATCAGCTTTTTTTAGCCCCCAATATCAGTATCAGCCCCAAAAATCCCATATCGGTCGAGCTCTACTATGCACTGATATATCACATCATCATATTTTTGAAAGACAATGTGGAATTCTACAAATAAAATATATACAATAAGGTGTAGCAAATTTCTAAACAGCTCAAGTAGGAGCCATTACTGAAGCTTGGTTTTATCTGCAGGAATAAACATTTTTAATGTGGTAACAGCTGGACTATCAGGCTGCTTAAACACTGAAGAACATGCATTCAAGACTGTTTTTCCTGTCACTAAACACAAAATATGTTAAAACCAAAAACACTAGTGCTAGACTCATAACATTACCTCCTGATCAACCATTTTTCTTGCTACTTAGCTCTGGATTATGAGTCATTTCTACAATTAGTGTCAGCTCTATCTTAAACTTGAGGCACATTTTGTGTGTTCGCCACATATAAGACTATGAAAGGAGGTGATAAGACCGTCCACAAGGGTTTCTGTTGTTACTTTCACTTTAGCACATGAAAAACAACTCAAGAATCTTTCTCTCTCCAATACATACTGAAGTAAAGAACTTATTCTGAACTTATGGGCACCTCCACTATTTCACCTATTGTTAAAAAGAAAGTCAGTGTTTGATTACCTTCTTTTATTGACATACTGATTGTGAAATTCTCAGCAGACACTGATGTCCAATACCGATTTTGTTTCTTTTATTGCTGTTTATTTGCTGTTTAGTGCCAGTAAAGCCTTTCAGTCCCCAACACTATTTTTGAATAAGATCAAATTCAGACTTCTGAAACAACCTTTGACACAACAGGATAACCTCGACCACTGAATGTCATCCTGTTTGTTGATAAGCTGATGGTGGTTGGCAGACACAGTATATCTCCATCTCCTCTGCACCTCTTCCCTCTAACTAGACAATGAATATACTTACACCCATTTAAGTTGTTCATCTGTTGTTGAACTTTATGCTTATTGTGAAATGGGCCTTAAAAGCAGTGAAATCCAAAGACTAATAAAAAATTTTGAGTGGCAACAGTAAAGCCAGAGTGAGCATGGAGGTAGGGATGACATGTTCCTGACACACAGACACATCTCCCTGATTATAATTTACAGACATATGAAATGTTGGTGTGTGGGAGAGTGTGTGTTACCTGCTGGCTGGGGGGTGTGGCCTGAGGGGTCTGCCCAGTTGGAGGGGCATGTCCTCCGCTGCTCAGCACCACGGGCATGCTGGGAGATGTAGTTCTATGGTGGGGGCTGAATGAATCCTGCCAGAGCACTGCTTTCCTCTTCAACACACACACACTGCTCATTCCACCACAGCCTATAAAGAGAGGGAAACACGTCAGTCACGAACGTGCAAACAAAGGAATATTGGCTATGAACGACACATGAACTCTAATATCTGGAGAACAAGGTCCGGATTTATGTCCAGAGTACATGGGAGTAAGACAGGACACCATCCATGTGGCTCATGCTCACTTTATTCCATTAATCTATTCATTAATCTAGTACTTATCTATCAATTTATATATGTGCAGAGTGAGTTGACTTCACTTTCTGAGTGGCAGCTCAAAACCTTTCATGTTCAATGTCCAGTGATAGAAAACAGGGAGGACAAATTACCATTTAAAAATTTGACACCAAAAAATAAATTAATTGTCCTTTACAGCAACATAAGCATGTCTTCAATTAACAATATTAAAGCAAATTAAACTTCAGGCAAAATGTTTAGTTTTATGAAACAAACTTTTGGGACACAGAGTATTGTGAAATCTTACAGCAGTTGTTTCTAATGTTTTGTTCACGTATTTGACTTTATTTATAGAAAGAAGAGCACATTAAAAACTTTAAATATCCTCAGTTTAACATTGTTCATATACTGGAACACATAGTAAGCTTTAATCATTTTCAAGTAGTTTCAGCGAAACTGGCCAGCTTAACTGCAATGTCGTTCATACCAGATATGTTGTAGTAAGGTGTAGCTAATAGAAAGACTGACAACTGACTGCAGTGTTAAACTTGGCAAACTGATGAAGCAGGTATCAGAGATAGTGTGTGTTACACCATACCACATTTGCACATACACACAGGGTACTTCACTAAATATATGCAGTCATTTGCCTAATGTTTTCCAAAGTTGAGGCTCAATTCTAGAAAATCTGTCAATTCAAATTTTGGTCTTCATCGACTAAGAACATAAAACTACTGTACATACAAGGGTGAAATACACATTAGGACAAAAACAGAAGTAAACACTCAAATCAGGCAACTTCAAAATCCACAAAAAACATTAAGATGCTTTTTAAATCCTGGCAAACAAGAAATCTGTCTCAGCATGACATAATATAATCCATCCTATAAAGCCTCCAAACAGACCATAAGTTTTAACACACACAATACCAAAACAGTTTACAAAACCCACTGCACTGTTTTGTGAAGATCGTGATAGCCTGCATCGCTTTAAGCTAAGTGTACACATAAAACTGGTGCATGACTGACCATTTGATGGTTCTACAAAACCAGTCACATCCAAAGCTGCTAAAGATGAATAAAGATGCTTTTATTCTGACTAAATAGTACAGAAAGTCTTTTAAATAAAATTAACTACTGATTGTGCAACACACTGCCAATAAAGATGAATCATGTAAATATTAAAGTAATTTACCTTCCCTTAAGGAATCTGCATCCAAAAAACACAAAAACAGAAGTTGTTGCTCCATAAAACATAGCTCTAAACTTATTCAATTTTACACAGCCAGGCTAGAAAAATACCCTCAAAGTTACTTAATAATTGGATTAAAATTGAATAAACAGTGCAAAGAGCATGGATTGACAGTTAAAGATATGAAAACAACTTTGCAAAGCTGTCTGACATGCAAGTGATTAAGAGCTCCCCACCTGCAGTCAGCATTACGTAGTGTAAACTTTAGTTTGTTTCATGCTCACACCAAACATACAGGTTCTAAAACCCATGAAAAGGAATCAGACAGATGACAGTTGCCACCATGATTGCCAGATTATGAACCCTAAAATACAGACAGTCACACAGACATCCAAATGATTTGCATACTCTGTAGGTCAGGGTTCATCATCTCTCATCAGGTTCAAAGTGTTCCTTCGACAGAAGTGAAATTTGGTTTGTTATGAAACACTGTACAAGCATAGTTTTAGGCAGCCTGTGGTTACAGACCAGCAGGAACACAATGGTAAAGGTCCATAACTTCATAGGTTTTGTGGTAGTTGTGCCATCAGAGGATTACATTTTCAATGCCCAGTTCATTAGATGGAGCCATATAAAACTAGTGCAGCCTAATGTAACAGTTGTACCATAACTTGTAGCTATATTTAAAGGTTTTATAAGTCCATCTTTAGTTAAAACTCTGCAGAGTGCTGATTCAACTTTATGGACATTTTAGAAGCAGCAGTTTTTGCTTTTGTTGGACTGAGCAGCAACAAATTTAAAGATGTACATCTTTATTTGTCCCAACTATTCAGGATGTGTCCATGTGATACATTATTAGTATTTCAACTAGCTTTACTCTTAGGTTTAACAGTAGCATCTTAAAATAACAACTAGTTACATAATAGTTAAATGACTAGTTCAAATGAACATTAAAACCTTGTTTAAAAAAAAAAAAAAAAAAAAAAAAAAAAATATATATATATATATATATATATATATAAATTCCAAGGGCAGTATGTCTGTATTTACTGTTGACCCTTTCATCAAAGGAAATTCTTAAAGAGGTGCATTGTCTTTGTAGGTCTGTACAGAAAAATATGTGACATTATTTATCTCAAACTGGCTAACTGACAAACCTGGTGGAAAAGGTCAGGCAGGCCCCCTGTCATTAAACTGGGTAAATGGCAGTGGGCAGATTGGTTTATAACTGCACATAAAATGACAGAAAGCAAAGAAAGAAATATACAATGTGCATGGACTGACCTGTTTGGTGGTCACAGTCAACAAAGAGCACAACAGTCTCTGTGGTTTTCAGCAGTCAAAAGGATATAATTTGTATTTTACAACCTCTCCTTATTCAACAAGCTCTAATCTCTGTTAAAATTACCAGTTTCACATCAGTGTCCCTACAGGCCATGAGGAAATTACAAGCAGTTCTTTTTACACTGAGCCATATACAGTAATTACCTTTGCAAAAGTCTCTCACACTATGAATCCTGCACACATGCACCTTTCTCTTCAATATGCCGAAACCACTGTGCAACACACCCCCTTGCATAAAGACAAAAACCACGAGCTGACCGGCTAAAGGGTCCCTAAAAATTAAACAAACCCGCACCGCAAGTGACGATTCACATATGTAACTTAGTATTCGTATGGCTCCCCGGTTCTTTATTTAGCAGCAGAGAAACATTAGCTTGTGATTCCTTCGCTACAGCACGAAATCAGGTACAGAAACACCCGGAAATCCACAACAGTGTGGCCATTCCCCAAAGCAAAGCGCACACGACTTGTTATGCTACAAGTTTAAGTCAGCACCCGGAAACAAGCACTGTGTTCCATAATCTAACTGGGTTAATCATTATTCAATACCAGGGATCAATCCACTGCATACCGGGCACAGACAGGGGTGTGACAATACATGCAGGCAACCTGCAGCTAGCAGGAGATAACGTTAGGTGTCTCAACACAGACTAAACAATTTCCTCCAAGGCGACATGACACATCAAAACGAACCGGAATATGTGGAAGATTCGTGAAAACGGTCGTGACAAATAGCGTAGTTTTCATTTTCATACATCTGCGTTCAGTCAAGCTAGTATCGGATCTGTTAAGGAGGGTTCACTGCCCATGTCTACCAACAATAACACGGCCTCCCGACACAACCTCAGCCCGGGCGAACCAGGTTCCAAACATGGGCTCTTAGCAATGTTTTAAGCAGCGGCAACAGTCTACTAACATTATTATCTCATAATCAGTAAATACACGGGGCTCTCTACCTGTCTGCCGTGCCTGCAGACCCACAGGTCCCCGTGACGCGGATGCTAACAAAGGCCCGAGAGCTGTCTGGAGCGGAAGACCGACACAACGGGAGGAAGGAGGCAGGCAGCTGAAAGGGAGGCTGCTGCTTGAGTCTCACAAAACAGCCCTGCTTAAGCCTCTCTATAGCCACCGACACAAAAATACCGGCATGGAAGGATGAATAAATAATGTCTCGAACTATTGTGACCGGAGAAAAGGTGGTACTCACCGGCGGAGAGGGTGGATGGTCGCGGATTTCGGCCCCAGTTTCTCTCTGACACCCCAGGCTTTCACTCCGACAACATGGCGGCTCAACGGAGGAGCAGGCAGGAGCGCTGCATGACGGGAAGGGATGAGAGAGAGCGTGCGGTTCATTGCGCCAACCGGGAGGGGAGGGAGGGTTCATACCGGACCGGTCCCTTTGTTATGTTTGTGTAGTCTGTTTGTATTGTGCCATGTATTTACACTGAATTTTGTTATGCCCTCATTCACGTTATTTGTCATTAGAAAAAAAAAAACAGAGCGTTTTGGTCCGGTGTTTTGTAATGGACTGGAAGGAAGCGTTTGACAACCACAAGGAAAAATAACCAACGCTGTCAAACTCATATAAATAAAACAACAAAATGCATTAAAATGATAACATGGAGATTGGTTGTAGGCCGTGACAGTTAAAAAATATATATGAATGGAGGCTGTTTATTTTATGGGGAGACTACGTGTTGTTTTTTTTTTCTTTTCTTTTCCGGCGGCACACTGTACGCCAGGGTCTCTACGGTAACGGGGAGTCCGGCAGCCATGGCAACGTGCTGCGCCACACGGTCAGCGAGTGTGTGACTGGACGCTCCGTTACACCTCCGGAATGTAAGTGGAAAAGCAAAAAAGGGTTGGGGGGGCTTGTGTCCCAAAAAAACAAGGACACCCCGACGGTACCTCTGTGAAAGTGTGGCACCAACGACCCCCGGGGCTGCAGACTGGAGAGACACTGTCCCAGACCGGGGGGGGGGGGGTGGGGGGGTGCATGACGTAATGCAGATGCCTTTAAGAAAATATTGTAATCATATGGAAATGTGACGGCAGACAAATAAAACACACTGCATGGACCAGCAGCTATCAGATCAACACAGATTGTAACCATGAAGAATAATTGTAAATATGAGTCTAACCTGTGAATATCCAACTATTTCTGCAGTTACATCACTAGGCCATAACTGATTCAGGTGTCACCTAACCCACAAAAATCAGTTTAATCACTTTTTAAATATTGATCAGAATCTAGTCTTTTATATTAAATTGAAACACAGCAGGATCACATTGTCGTGGGCTCATCCTTTAATGTGAATGTGAAATGCATATAGAAAGTTTTCAGTGTCTTATTTCACAGTATAAGTCCAGAGTATACATTCACTTCCCTAATATTTGTCCACCACTTCCCCTTTTTTGGCATGAATTTGAAATGAATAAATGATTTAAAAATGTTTAAACACACAGTAATGACACTGAGGACACCAAATAACATAAAGCAAATAATAGAATTTCTCATATTATTAAGCTACACTTATAAATAAATAAATAAATAAATAAATAAATAAAAATAATTGCTTAGCTACATGTTTGTCACAGCATCCACTCATATGTATCTATAAATTGATGAACAAACAGAAGTATATCTAAATGATCTTATAGAAGAGTAGATATATGAACAGAAAAAAAAACAAATAACTAAATGGGAGAAAAATTATCACACATGCACATACAAAAATGACTATATAAACACTATATAGAAGAACAAAAAAGGAGGTTGGCTGCATACAGCACAAGCATACCTCTTGAATACATAAACCCTTGAGTCGCATAAGAGGTGAGAGGAATTCATCTGTTTAACTGTTTTAGTTCTATTCTGATCGGAATAAGATACTATAGCCAAAGATTCCCAACAGTTAACAGACTCAAAATAAATGTTTCACCATTACAAACATTAATCCAGTCCTCAACTGAAAGAGGTTTTGATGTCTACCACTTTCTTTTCTTACTTGCATTGAACATGTATTTATTTTCTAGATCTTTAATAGTATCATGTGTCAAACCCAAATACACAATGTCTTAAAACAGAATGGAGCTATTTTTGTAACACCATCTCCAAAAGAGTCTTTATTTATGTGTCCAGTAATACAAGATATGATAGACTTGATTCTGATTTGCCTTTTCTTCTCCCCAGGACTTCCATCCATTATGAAATATCTTTATGTAAGAAATTCTTCTTGGTGTTTTAAACAACCTTATTATATTCCACCTTCCTGCTGAATTCTCTGCAGGACAGAGTCGATTTCTATTTTTCTAATTAAATTTCTCCCATATCTATAACTGTAAAATGAAATTACATTTTCCCATTTCTCTTTTATGTACATTGTATCGTCCTCTTTTAAATCTTGTTAGACATTATTATATCATAGCTCATTGAGAAAACCTTCAAAATGCCTACAAGTCCTTCCTTTTAATAGTTCTTTCTATGCAATGACTATGAAGTCTTGTTCTGTTAACCCACAGATGTCAAACATGCGGCCCGGGAGCCAGATCTGGCCCTCCAAAGGGTCCAGTCAGGCCCTTTGGATGAATTTGTGAAATGCAAAAATTACACTAAGATATTAACAATCCTTTTAGTTCAGGTTTCACATTCAGACCAATTGAATCCCAAGTGGGCAGGGTCAGTAAAATACTATCAACAAATAAATAATGAGAACTCCATTTTTTTCCTCTTTGTAAATGTAAATATTTTCATGTATTTACACTAAAACAAAGTATAATTTTGCAAAATATGTGAATAACCTAAATAAATATGAACAACCTGAAATGTCTTAAGAGAAGTACAATTTTAACAATATTCTTCCTGTTACTAAATGTGTTGTGTATTTATAGATCCACTGTGATCTGTAAGTTATAATGTACATGTGTAAATGATAAACTGATTATCATAATATTGTTAAAATATTGTTAAAATTACTGTTATTTTTTCAGTTTGTTCATGTTATTCACATTGTTTGAAAGGATAGTTTGTAGATGTAAACCTTTTCATAATGTAAATTTGCTTTTTCCACTCTAAAACATAAAGAAAAGTTTGGAGTTGACATTATTTATATATTATGTTATGTATTTTTACTGGTTCGGCCCACTTCAGATCAGATTTAGCTGAATGTGGCCCCTGAACTTAAATGAGTTTGACACCCCTGTGTTAACCCATCATAGTTTTTGATACTCCTTCAGTATGGAGGTTTCTGTATTTGAACAGTTATTTTTCCAAACAGTTTTTCAGCCATACCACTTTCAAGCAAAGTAACTTACAACATGCAGTATTTTTTGGCAAAAATAAATTTTAAATTAGTTATTTGCATTAATACTGAGGACCTTTTACTTGGTATTATGTTGAGGAAGTCAAATAAATGTATAGGCTACTGCATACAGTATTATTAGTCAAGGGCTCTTATATTAAATTTCATTGTGCTTGAACACCCTTAAATAGTCTAAAATTGAATTTCTATAAAGATAAAGAAGGTTAAGTATTACAAATTAAATGATCAAACACAAGTCATATATCATATATGAATAATATCATAATTAAGAATAATTGTGTACATGTTTGAAGTGTTTCCATCTGAATAGGATTCAAATTAACTGATTAAATGGTCAGTGAATTCATTATTTAATCCTGCAGACACTCTGAGTCACAGTAAAAATGCTATTTTTGTACTGCTGGCTAGTCTTTGGATGAAGTACTCAAAATGACTTAATCAAATCCTCATTGTGAGACATGAATGACAACAATGTATTATTTGTATAATCTTCTAAACTAATCTGGTAAAAAATGTTTTTGTGCTCCATATTAATACAGTTCAATCAAAGCTGCAGTGAAAGCATTCGATGTATTAAAACCCTTTGTCATTCTCAGTGGGATGAATGTCATGTACAGCTGGATGTACAAATTTGGGCACTCCTTCAAAAATAGCAGAAGTTGGTTTTGTTTTTAACCCATAAAGACCCAAACAGCCACCGTCAACCAAAAGCATCTACTGATGTAAACTGTTTTAAAAAATCCACTAATCCTATCAATGCATGTGGATAATTGGTGTACAATTCAGTTTATCTTTTCATGGTCATCAGATATGACCCATTTGGATGTTCAGAGGCTCCGTTGTGAACATGGAAACACTGTCATCTTCTACAACACTGATTCACCAGTAAAACCCATGGAGTTGGATCAATGACAGTTGATGGAGACACTTGGTTTATGTTCAGTTCATGATATATTTTACTGAAAAGTTATCTTTTTCTTCAGTTTTCTCTTTTTGATAAAATGACCTTTGAATTCACTCTGAGTTTTCATGAGCATCTAAATAAAATATAGGAAACTAGAAAAGCACTCAGAGAGTGCAGACCTCCATCAAGGAGGATCAGCCCCCCCCCCATCACCACCAAAATTTATTCATTTATTCCTTGTCCCAGTATCAACATTTCCTGAAATTTTCATCCAAATCCGTCCATAACTTTTTGAGTTATCTTGCACACGGACAGACAGACAAACCAACGCCGGCACAAACATAACCTCCTTGGTGGAGGTCATTAAGTACATGATTTGCAGTAAAAAGTGTAAAATACATAGGATAATATTATGATCAATGGTGATAAGGTTAAATAGAGAGAACAATTCATTTGGGAACTGTCACAAAATTAGCACTGGGTCTTTATGGGTTAAAGAAAAACAAATAAACACAGCAGGATATGGAGAAAATTACAATATTACCAGTGATGTTAATGCATAGTAATGTTTTATTTAATAAATTGAGCAAAAATTTGTTCCCAAGTCTGAGATTCTTTTTACAAGTTTTCACAACCTCAGACTTTAATCGACTCATGAGGCATGTCAACGGTTGTCATTATTGAGTGTCAGCTGGTGTCAGTTTTGAGGGTTTTAGATCCTGTGACAAACCTTCATACCTTGTTCAAACACTCAACAGCCATGGGTTCCTCTAAGCAGCTGTGGAAGACTCTGAAAATGAAAGTTGTTGATGCCCACAGTGCAGGGGAAGGCGAAAAGAAGATAGTTAAATGTTTAAAGCTTGCAGTTTCAAGAAATATAATTAAAAGAGGGCAGCTGAGGGGAACTGTGTGAAAGTCTCAGAGAGAACTGCTCATAAGCTGGTCAGAACAAAACAAAACCCACTTCTGACTGTAAAGGACCTGCAGGGAAATTCAGCAGAGTCAGTGGTGGTGGTGCATCATTCCACTGTGCAGTAATATCTGAACAAAGAAGACCATCATGGTAGAATCTGTTTGAGAAAGTCCAACATAAAAAGGATTCACTGGAGCATATTGTTAGCCTCATAGCATAATTGCCAAAGTCATATTTTGTCCAAACTATGATATCTGTGTAACTTTACTCTCCTAACACTGCTTCATTATATGTAGATATCCCAATTTGGCCAAAAGTATGACTTAGGCAATTATGCTATGAGACTAACAATTTACAGAAACCGGAAAAAGTAAAAGTACTGTAGACTGATGAAGTTAAGATAGAACTATTTGTCCATAATCAGAATGAATATGTTTAAGGAAGAACACAATGACAACTGTTAAACTATACTAATCGGGCACAGGTGTCAAACATGCAGCCCGGGGGCCAAAACCGGCCCGCCAAAGGGTTCAATCCGGCCCCTAGGATGAATTTGTGAAATACAAAAATTACTCTGAAGATATTAATAATCAAGGATGTTCAAATCATTTTAGGTCAATTCAATCTAAAGTGGATCACACTAGTAAAATATTATCATAATAACCTATAAATAATGAAATTTTCCTCTATGTTTTAGTGTAAAAAAAAAAGTAAAATTAGAAAAAAGTTACATTTACACACTATCTTTTTACAAAAAAATATGAATAACCTGAACAAATATGAACAATCGGAAATGTTTTAAGAGAAGTATGTGGAATTTTAACAATATTCTGCCTGTTAAGTTGTGATGCACATGTATAAATGATCAACTTAGGCGTAATATTGTTGACAATGCACTTTTTTTCTTAAGAATTTTCAGGTTGTTCATATTTGTACATGTAGGTGTAAACATTTTCATAATGGAATTGTACTTTTTTTCACTCAAAAACATAGAGAAAACTTTGGAGTTGATATTATTTATAAGTTCTTATCCTATTATTTATATCACTTCACTGGTCTGGCCCACTTTAGATCATATTAGGCTGTATGTGGCCCCTGAACTGAAATGAGTTTGACATCCCTGTAATAGGGTGTCCAGACTTTTCACTTTATGAAATAAAAAGTTCCTATGCTTTAATGTTGTTGGTTTTTTTTGTGTCTTTTAAGTTAGTTTATGGTGGAAATGTCTTTATTTTCTGTAAAGCAATGGAACCTTTTTTAGCTGAAGGTCCCAGATATACATTTTTGTGTTTTTCACTCACTAAAACTACAAACAACTAGAAAAGCACTGGGAGAACACAGACCTCTGCCAAGCCCCCCACCCCATCACCACCAAAATTTAATCATTTGTTCCTTCTGCCAGTATCAACATTTCCTGAAATTTTCATCCAAATCAATCCATAACTTTTTGAGTTATCTTGCACACAGACAGACAGACAAACCAACACCGGCAAAAACATAACCTCCTTGGGGGAGGTAACTAGATCAGAGATGTCAAACTCCGGTCCTCGAGGGCCGGTATCCTGCATGTTTTAGATATTTCCCTCTTCCGGCACACCTGGGTCAATTAATGACCAGCTCATCATCACGCTCTGCAGAAGACTGATCATGATGTAATGGCTTCCAGGTGTGACAGAAGACGGAAATATCTAAAACATGCAGGATACCGGCCCTAAAGGACCAGAGTTTGACACCTGTGAACTAGATGAACTGCTATAACATCTTATAAACATAAACCATGAATTTCATATGTATTTGAAATGTTTCAGTATGCATGACAGCAATGAATGTAATGTTAGGCTTCTTACCATTCTATATTTAAGAGGTTAATGGAAAAAATCTGCCCATCAAGCATGTATGAATATTGGATATTTTACCATTTATTTATTAAACAAGATCCATAAATTTGATCAACTCTGTCCACTATTTTTTCTCTATTACATGGAGTTATGTCCAAAAATGTGTTCTGTCAGATAATAATAACCTTGACCTTTGACAACT
Source organism: Sphaeramia orbicularis (assembly GCF_902148855.1). Classification (NCBI taxonomy): domain Eukaryota; kingdom Metazoa; phylum Chordata; class Actinopteri; order Kurtiformes; family Apogonidae; genus Sphaeramia; species Sphaeramia orbicularis. The sequence goes on along the minus strand of NC_043967.1, from coordinate 10,709,729 downwards.
AATCAGTTCATCCTCGAGTCCAAATGAATTTTTTCTGTTGTTGTAGGTAGAAACAAATCCCTCAAGTCATTCCTAAGGCATAAGGTCAAAGCGATCTTGACCTTTGACCCTCAAAATCTTTTGAGCTCATCCTTGTGTCCAACTGCACATTTGCACCAAATTTTGCACCATTTTCTCAAACTGCACCTCAGATATTGTGTGTTACATGTAAGTGGACTTCACAGAGGTACACTAATGACACATCAAAAAATATGAATTAAAATCCTCTGCCTCTTTTTTTTAAATTGAGGATACATATGCATATTGATGGGGTGCATCTACACCGTATAACAGAAGTCATGTTTAATGTAGAAAGTGTATTTTTATTATTTCAAACAGAACCTTACACTCAAAAAGGTCTTCACCTCATACCTGTGTCCCTCTTTCCCTCCTCCTGCCTCCCACTTACAAAAATCCACTTGTACTGTATTATTGCCATGCTCTGTTGATTCACTTCAGGGGTGTATGTTATAGTTAGTGAAGGGGGGAGGGAGGGGGGTGATAAGGGGGATGAGTTCACAAAGAGGCAGCCTCTGGAAATCCAACAGAGAGAACGAGAGAAACAGGTATGAAGAAAAACTTTGATGTGCATCCCCACCCCCCAGCTGTTCCCAACACCCCAGCAACCCACCCCAACCCAAATGTTTCTCTAAATGGAACCAACAAAACAATCATTGGCTGGTTATTTACATGCACAGTATCCCCGCTGCTCCCCCCACACACTAATGCCTGATCCCAAAGCCATCTGCAGCCCTAATCAACAGCTTTACATGTAAGCTGATTTGAGTTTTTCCTGAAAACAATCTACAACTGGATTTTCAAAAAAAAATATAAGCCACATCTTTAAGCACTTTCTGCTCCACCAGCTTCTGTTTGGTTTTTCTCCATGAGCCAGTGAACAGCGTAAGCTCAAATGTCAACACACTGGTTTCAACAGGCAAGACAAAAGGGGGAGATGGCTTTGGGAACGGGTCGTATAAGACTGCTCTAGTTTGACATCACCACATTCTAAAAACGACAACAGGTACGAGCCGTGCCTCTTTTTATTATGTGACCCCCACCCACCCCTCAAACACACACATAAGCACCCCAAACATTAAAAAAATCACATGGGTGCTGAGTGGTACGAATCCAGGGTTCTACCACAAAGCACCTGCTAGTCCTTGTCTGGAGTTACAACAGTCATACATATGCGTTACACACACAGACACACACATGTGGGAGTGTTGAGAGCTGGCAGTTTTAGTAGTGAAGTGTGTCTCTGGTGACATAACAGATGTGTCCACAGCTCTTTGTTTGTCGTCTTCCTCGCCTTTGTCTTATCGCAATACCTGGCATGCTGGTTCTTCCCTGAGCTCTGTACATTCGAATCAGGGCTGTATTTCATCTTCACACACGCACACACACACACACACACACACACACGCACACACACTCGCTCATTCACACATCTCATCCGTCCCTCTGGGTGGGGTTAAGTCCATTCTTCGGGTAAACTGTGACACAGAGTGAGTGTAATCAGGGCCACCACCTTTTTCCATCCACAGTGACACTGTCAGGGTTTGGCCTGAAGGGGGCGCTACCATGGGTTAACCAGCCCTGTGAACAGAGAGGATTCACACAGTCACAAATCAGTGCCACAATAAACTACACAATCGAATTCATGAAAATGTCACTCCATACAAATAAGATCAAGTTAAGTTAGGGATGTCAAACTCATTTTCTTTCAGGAGCCACATTGATTTCAAATGGGCTGGACCCGTAAAATAATAGCAAAATAACCTATAAATAATGACAACTCCAAATTTTTTTGTGGTTTAATGCAAAAAAAAAAAAAAAAAGAACTTTAAATTATGAAAATATTTACATTTACAAACTATCCAAACAAAAAAGGTGTCAATAAAGTGAAAAAACAGAAATTTCTTCAGAGAAATAAGTGCAATTTTAACAATATGATGCCTCAACTGATCATTTTACACATGTGCATTATGGATCAGATCTATAAAGGCACAAAACATTTAGTAACAGGTAGAATATTGTTAAAATTGCACTTAATTTTCTTTAGACATTTCAGATTGTGCATATTTGTTTAGATCATTCACATTTTATTGTTACAGGATAGTTTATTAATGTTAATATTTTCACAATTTAATTGTTTTTTTGCACTAAAACAAAGAGAAAAAAACTGGAGTTATCATTATTTGAAGGTTATTATGTTATTATTTTACTTGAGATCCTATTGTTCAGTATGTGGAACCTCAATTAAATGCCCTGTTAAAATCTTCAGAGGAAATTTTACACTTCTGTGGGCCGGAGTGGAACCTTTGGCAGGCTGGTTTTGGCCTGTGGGCCGCATGTTTGACACCCCTGAGTTAAGTTAATTGTGTTTTTACTGTAATGCTTTGCAGTCTTTGGTTAAATGTGCCATTCCCCAACTCACACTGTGTTTTCTTTTTAGATTGCCAGTTAGAGTAAAAAAACAAACATATAGTGATCCTTTACTATTTCTAGTACACTGGCAATGACTGAGGATGGATTGTTTTATTTACAGTTTGTTGTTTGCTCTGTTTTGCTCTTTTTTGTTTTTTTCTATGGTGCTAGCTGCGTTTAATTTACACCCATGCTTACTTAAGATTTATTTAATGACCATTCACCACTGCACGTGTATTATATTGAGAAAACTTTAATAAAAAGATCTTGATAAAAAAAACAAAACAAAACAAAACATGAGTTCATGTCCTTAAGAAGAGTTTATGAACGCTGACCTCAGCAAAGCCATGTGAAATGTAGAAAAGGAACCTCAGTCGTCAAAATATACAAGACAAAATTATGTAAAAGCTACAAGATGACTATGACGTAAATGATGCAACTGGATGAAAATGACGTAACGTGAAGAAAATGATGAAAGGGACAAAACAAGATGAAAATCACAAAAGATGAAAATGATGAAACAACAACATGAAAATGTAACAGGATGTAAAATGTAACAAAATCAAAACAATGTAATGATTTAAAAATATGAAAATGATGAAGCTGGTTAATGTGTGTTTCAGTCTGTGTTGTCACATGTACAATACACTGACAAACAAATAAAGATTCTTCAAGTTGAATACAGTGAACATGTGTTTCTCCAGTTAACATGACCTGTCAGCGTTAGAGGTACTTGTTGATGTTTTCTGTCTCTGACACTGTGGGATTTAACTCACCCTTGTTTAGACAGTGAAAAGGTCAGCAAAATACAGACTCTATGGTCATTCATGATGTATTTTTGGGTTCTGCAGTGACTTATGCTTGGTGGAATATTTGGGTTAAAGGTCCAGTGTGTAAGATTTAGACAGGCTTAGGTGGATCTAAGTTCAGAACAGAACCTGAAAATGAGGATAATTGTGTTTTGTTGCCTTAGAACACAGGTGTCAAACATATGGCCCGTGAGCCAAAAGCAGCCCGCCACAGGGTCCGATCCGGCCCTAAGGAGGATTTTGTGAGATGCAAAAATAACACTGACGATATCAACAAAAATTTTATTTCAGGGGCCACATTGAGCCCAATCCGATCTAAAGTGCATCAGACCAGTACGATACCACCATAATACCCTATAAATAATGACAACTCCGAATTCTTCTCTTTGTTTTAGCGTAAAAAAAAGTAAAATTAAAATGAAAATGTTTACATTTACAAACTATCCTTTCACAAAAAATGGGAATAACCTGAACAAATCTGAACAACTTGAAATGTAAGTGCGCTTTTAACAATATTCTGCCTGTTATTAAATGTTTTGTGTATTTGTACTGTGATCTACAAGTTGTAATGTATATGTGTGAATGAGAAACTGACGCATAGTATTGTTAAAATTGCACTTATTTTTCTTAATAAATTTCAGTTTTTTCATGGTTGTTCATGTCATTCGCATTTTTTTAAAGGATAGTTTGTTGATGTATAGATTTTCATAATGTAATTTTACTTTTTCACACTAAAACACAGAAAAATCTGAAGTTGACATTATTTATAGGTTATTATTTTACTGGTTCGGCTCACTTCAGATCATATTGGGAGGATGTGGCAACTGAACTAAAATGATTTTGACACCCCTGCCTTAGAAGGAGCCCTTAATATCTCCAGAGGGGACAGGGTCGCCTCTATGTTTCTTCCTTTTCTTATTTTTCCTGTTTTATAGCATCCAGTGTTAAAGTGCAATAGTGTCACCAGAGTTATTATTGCTTTAGCTACAACGCCCAGAAGGGACAAAACAAACACTAAATGTTAGACACTGAACATTTAACTCAGCAGTTTCCTAAAGCCTGAAGAAATAATCCTGAAATTGAGGTTTTGTCAGTTTGTGATTTGGTTTGTGTACCGCACACCGACATTAGAAAACACAAACTTATGTATTCAATATAAATACACTATGAATGACTTACTTATCATGACCTGCCTATCACTTTCCAAAGACATTCACACTTATTCCACAGGTCTTTTATCTCCCATACTGACGCTTAAACATACTGTTGATTTACACCTTCACAGTCAGGTCTGGATCAGCGTCGACATCTCTATTGAATTTCTTGAATCACAGACCTATTTAGGGCATATAAATATCCTATCTGACGCTCACAAATGTGTGATTAATCCTTCAGTAATGTTTTCTTGTAATTTCTACAGAAAAAACTGTTACACAAGATCCTGTCATATTTTCCAATGAAAACAGCTATTAATTTTTTTATTATAAGTGAACACAGCCAGAACATTCATTAATGGATTTTCATCTGTCTTATTCTGCTCCTTTTTGACCTGAATCAGCCTCAAGGAGCAAAAATATGTAGCATTAGTGATAAAGTTGGTCATTTTATTTAGTGGGATCATCTTGAACTAGGCTATAGAGTCAATCAATAATACAGCAAACCATATTTATAAGACAATTACCTCAATTCTATATATATGTTTTTAAAAACACCGTAAATGTTAATGAGCAAAGATTCAAAACATTAAAATATCTGATTTGATTGATTTAGTGATTTATTCCGAACATGCAATGAAATTTAACATATATGCACTTGCAAAACATACATAATAATACAAATATCAAGAATCATAACAATCTTAGTCAGAAGAAAAGCACAATAATTTCATTTACATGCCCAAAAAGGGGTGGGAAGAAGTATAACTTAAAGTCATACATAAACTCTAATGTAAACTGTACATTTCTATCAATGTAGTATTACTGTTTAGTCTTGAAACTTTGATGAATTACACAATATTTGTTTTGTCTTTTTTTAAGAGGGTTCCCACATACTTTTACACAGAAAATCAGACTACACAACAGTTCACAGTAATCCTCCCATATCAAATCAATATTAACATCATGTACACCTATACACAAATATGTAAATAATATGTATACATGTACAAAAATGAGTAATATAGATTCTGTTTTATATTTCCAGTTCACTTTTGAATATTTCTGCCTGCCATTTTGCACTTTGTTTTTTGTATTTATGCTGCTGTAAATACTGTAATTTCCCCTACAGTGAACTAAATAAGGACATATCTTATCTTAAAATACTCAAACTTACCCATAAATTGATTTTTCATACATTATGCTGATAAGAAGCTAAAGGATCGACTGTTGTATGGAGAACGGGTGGGATTAAATCAGTTATACTTCCTCCCACTCCTTTTTGAATGTGCGAATGAAGTCATATTTTATGTATATGTTTTTCATGCTTTCTTGCAATCTCTTTTATTTCTAAGGACTAAGTAGGATTACTTTTGTTTTGTAGCATATTCAAAACAAACTAAACTGAACTGAATTTTCAAGAACTGATAATATAATTTCCATGACCTTTATGTACAGGAATAGTTGACCTTAGTGAACTGTTGTATTGTAATTATTGTATGAAAATTAAACAGTAAACATTTTCATTCTCTCATTCTTTGATATTTTTGCAAAGATTTCAGAATTCAAATAGTAAAAACAAGTTAGTTAAACTAATAAGTTATTCTCTAAAACTAAAAAGTAAAATATTAGATCCAAAGTGACACAATAATCCGTTGTTTGTGGATGTGGATATTGTCCATTTTTTGCATCAGGATAAAGAAATGCCTGCCTTAGAATTAATTCATTTACTGCTCTGAAAGTATTTAATTTATTTCAATGAGACAAAGCAGAACATATGCAGAGTGTAGAGTGTCTATATAAAGACACTCTGCATCTTCTACATCCTCATTGATGTTGAGTCTCTGCAACTGTACATTATCTCAATCAATCAATCAAATTTTATTTATATAGTGCCACATCGTAACAAAAGTTATCTCATGACACTTTACATATAAAGCTGGTCGAAACTTAGACTTCGACAAACTTTATTGTCCTTCACAAAGTGTACACAAAACAAAATTTTGTTGCATTTGGCTCGGGACAAGAATCAAACCAGACTCTTAAGCTAATTTACAGACAGCCAACAGAATCCTCCAGGAGCAAACACAATGTGAAAATGGTGAGGAAAAACTTCCTTTCAATTTCATTGCCCTAATGTTAATTGACGTCCCCAGAAAACCAGTTTCTCCCCAGATCAGAATGAACATCATAGGTGGTATTCTTATCTCCCTACAGCTGATTTCGCCTAAAGGTGAGGAGTTTGCATCCATAAAACTTCCACTACTTTTCCAGGACTTGATTTCAGTTAATGTCATGACTTTTCCCGGTTTTTCATGATGGTGAAGCCTCTGTTTTAAGTAAAATTACAGCTATTCGTATAGGGGAGTTATCCTCATACTTTATTTCACATTCTGTCTTATTATATTCCTATCTTCCTGTGTGAGGGAATGTTGATTTGTGCTGTGGGACATAAAGGATCCACCACCTCCTCAGTGGGATTGTGAATATTTCTTCTGCTGCTCCCCAACGTAATAGAAATGCAGCAATAAATAGCTGGAGTAGCCCTTCAAAGGGACTCAATGATAAGAAGGTAATAAAATCCAAAGAAGGAGAAGAAAGTAAAGTTTTCAGAGCGTTATATTTAAAGACTCACGTGTAAAGCGGCTGCAGTTGCAGATGAGAGGACTTCTGAGGAGGCTGGTAGCCATAAGAGTCGAAGCCACCGATGAAATCAACTTCAGACACAAATGAGACAGAGAAGAGATGACATCATTCCACTTTCCTCTCAAATCAGTATCGCTATACCCAGTGTTTCATTTCTAGCTCGCATTCTACTTTGATAAGAAAATCTATTGAAATATCAGATTGTATCGCAGTGCTTTCGGCACGCCACGAATATCACTGTACATCCATTATGACATCAGAATGGGCAGTAATGCACCCATAAATCACCTTCCTCATCGTCTCTGTGTCACTGATACATTATTCTAATCTTTCTCAATTGATTTTCAGGAACAAACTTACAGTATGTGATGTCAGTTGATAAGGAATAAAGCTGCAAACTTCCAGCATTTATGTGTTTACTCCACCGATTATTGAAAACATTATGTAAACAGCTGTAAGCTTCTGTACACTAAATAGTTACAGAACTGTTTCTCAGGATCTTGAAAGAATGAATATATGATACGTTATGTCAAGGTGAAGGCTGCAGTTTTATTATGATATTGGAAACCAATGTATCTATGCTTGTATGTCATTGATCTGCCTTGGCGGAGGTCTGCGCTCTCTGAGTGCTTTTCTAGTTTTGTATATGTGAACATAAGTACTCATTTCATGTAAATAAAAAAAAAGTTTTCTTTGTCAATGAAAAAAAACTCCTTCACTGTGGAAACATATGAATAACAACAGATTGTTCATAGAGAGTAATGATATTGCACATTATTGTTTGATCATAAGAACATATATATAATTGTCACACAAATGTGTTGCTGACATGGTTAAATAAAATAAATTCAATAGGTAATCCAATGCAGACATGGTCAGAAAATATGGACTTAATGAATAGTCACTGATCGAAATATGGGTGATTAAAAATGGGATGATATCTGAATGTATTCTCTTTGGTAAAAAACTTTATATAACATCAGACCACATTAAAAGACGCAGATATGTTGTCAGATGCTAACCAAATCCATTTATGATAATCGATGAACCCTCACAATTTCACACAGTAATATGACCTTTCAGTGCTGGTTTCACTAAATGTTTTAGGACATCTGTCAGGTCTTCCACAATTATTACATAATCATTATATCACAATTATTTGAAATAATCGTGATTAGTTTACCAAATAGTGATTGCAATTGTAACTGTCTCCACTGACAAGAATAATAACAGTAAAACTGAGAACTAACCCATTTTAATGTTACTTTCATATTGTTTACCACTGTTTAACTGGTGCTCTTCCAATGATATCATATCATTACACCACTCTATATCTGCTCTGACGCAAAATGCAAAACTAGTAGTTTGTTGCTGTTGATATTGCACATATATCCAGTGAACATATTTAATACAGTAATTCCGTATCATGTTTTGTCTTGAATTTATATAGACTGTAAAAAACTGTAGTGAAACTGTGAAGTGTTCATAACAATGAAAAACACAGATTTAATTTTTTGCTCAAACCACCCAGCCCTAACAGTAAATATAAACTATTATTTGACTTATATTAACAGTGGAGGCATAAAGTTAACAGAATAGACAACAACATCCAGCAGAGTTAGTTGTTAGCTCGAATGTCAGTATTTTAGCAGCTCTAACATTTATTATAAAAGAAATCAAAAAGTAATGAATGTAACCCCTATGTCACACCACCTACATGTGCAACGATATTGTAAATATGTAAATAATATTTAAATCAAAATGTATAGAAATATTTATACTAATAGCGGATTTATTTTCCTCTCTATATTTCATGTTTCATTCTTGTATGTTTTTCTGCCTGTCTTCTCTGCACTTAGTTTTTATATTTTGCTGGTTTTAACAGAGACATTTCTCCATGGTCGGATCAAGAAAGTCATATCTTATCTTATTTTAATGATGTAATTAAAATTCATCTGTGACCTACAACAATTCAAAAGTAACAGATTTAACATTACAAACTTAACTTAAACCTCGTGGTCTAATGTCTTTTTAGTAGTGTTACATTTTCTTGTCTGAATGAGAGTAAAACACTAAGAGGCACAGACAAGGAGAAGCATCATCCAGACACACAGATGGCACACACAAGATGACAGACACGTTGCGAGCAGACAGATGGACGGACACACACTCTTGACAGTGGGAATATTCTGGGCAGACACGTCTCTAATACCCCCCGCAGATGGGAGCGCTCAGATCACCCACAGGGGAATCCTCAGCAGTATATATGGCTCAGCATGACTCAGGCTGAGAGAGGACAATGAAGCGGCACAAAACCCGTCTTGATATCGTGTCACAAGTAAAACCTAATCGGCTGAACAAGGTGACGGGAGAGGATAAACAAGCTCCACTGAGAAGAAGGTAAAAAAAACAGGCACTCACAGCTGTCCTCATCATCCTGGAAGACTTTGCTCACGTAGCAGGCGTACACAAAGCCGAAGAGCTGTTCGAGGAGGCAAAATAAGAGATAAATGAGCAACTGCCGCTGATGTTGTGGAGGCTGAGATTAAGAGCGTTTGTCTTAATATAAGATGATTTATAAGAGTGCAGGTCAGGAATAAAGCAAAATCGCATTTTTATGTTGTTTTTTTTTTTTTTCAAATTCCCGTTGAGTGTATATGTGTTTAGCGGTAATGGAACAGAAGCCCAGTGTGTTTATGTATTGTTATTTGTCCTATGAGAGAGCGTAGGTGAGGAACTTACAGCCAATAGGATCTGAATGGCTGAACTCAACACCTCGATGTACTGGTAGTCAAGGAGACACCCAGAGACAGTGATGACATGGTGGTCATCAGGGGCAATGTGTGAGTCAAGCACCGGCGTTACCAGGCAACCAGGGCCATGCTCCATCCACCAGGAACGATGAAGGGATGTGTTGAACGTCATGAGAAAGTCCCTGTCCTAAAAATAGAAACACGCATTATATGAACATATAACATGTACATATGTCCTGGTCCTGTTGGGGATGAAGTGTATGATGATAATGATATATAATGATAGTTTGAAGATAATCAGCTGATATCTCTGCCGTCCCCCCACAATAGTTCGACTGAAGAAACCAGATTAACTGTTTAACTGAGCTTTTTTTTTTATACTTTATTTTTATTTGTTTTATCAACAGACAGTACAACACAGAAACTAGGGGTCACTGGTTGAACACAAAATATTTAAATGACAGACAGTAGTAATTATACTTTGTTTTGTTTATAGTTCAGTCATTTTCTCCAGTGCTTTATGAAGATATGTTCCTTGATCCGTAGGTAATAAGTCAGTCTTTCCATAGAGTTGAACTGAACATTTAAGTAATAAATGTGTCAATAAATCAGTCTGAATCACTAAACATCAAGCTCAAAGTTATTAATCCATCAATGCTGAAAAGCTTAAAAGCCTTATATTGTATTCCAATACTGATAGTTTAAAAACATCCGATCACTCATATTGATTCATCAGTCTAGTCTATCACTCAGCTCTAAAGCTCACTTTACCTGAGACAGGTTTCCAACTTCCAGGTAGAAGCAGATGATGAAAGAGTTCCAGCCCACCCAAAGGACCAGCCATACTGCATACTGCCAAACAAACACAGGAATCAGGTGTTTTTTTTAACTACATCACACTGGGCTTCATTGGTTTCAATAAAGCTGATGGTGAACAGGTGCTGTGGCATCATTAAGAGTTGAAAGATATGTACTCACAAAGATGAGGTATCTGAAGCGGAACTGCACCGTGCCGAACATGCCCAGGATGACAGCCATAATGTGCAGGAAGTTGGCCAGGATGGGAGCCCACTGGTAGCCCAGAAAGTCAAACACCTGCCTCTGAAGGGCTGCCACCTACAGGGGCCAGCAGAGGGGGGTCACAGGAGACCCGCGCCCAAGGAGAGGGGTAAAATAATACACAACAACACAAACAAGTGATGCCACATGCAAATAGACAGAGAACAACATGCCCTGTAATCAAGTTTACACACACTAACACATAGGCGGTGACAGGGACACACATACACAGGTCTGCCGCAGTTGTTTCCATGGTAACTGCCTGGAGCACCAGCCAGTCCAGTGACTGTAAAAGAGGAGCAACCCCCCTAAAAGCTCCCCCAAACTAATGAGAATCTATGGACTCAGTCCTAGTACCACACACACACACACACACACACAACACACACAACACATCAGCACAGCAAACAATGGCCTCACACTGTTCACTACAGGAATAGCTCATACTGTCTCATATTACACACTTATTACATTTTAGAGCAATAGTCCCCAGCTATTTTGAGACACGGAGCAGCTAAGTTTGCCTTCAGAATGGAGACCAGATGGTAAACACAGTCTCCTTGTCCCTCTTGTGCTTAACATTCACAGGGTTTTTGCCAGATTGGGGCTATCACCCTGCCTTCCACAGACACGCAGACCACCCTGACACCAAAAGCGCCCCCTGCCCGGCTCCCTCTTCTTCAAAGACACACACACACCCTCGCCTGTAATGTGGCATGGAACCCCAGCAGCTGCAGCTCAAAGCCCTCAGAGGGACTATGCAGAGAGGGGGGTTGGTGGACAAAAATGTCTGATTACAACGTGCGGGTCTATAGCACGCTGCTCTAATTATATCTTCATAGTAAGTAGAGAGGCAGCACTCTCACACGCACACCACACACACACACACACACACACACACACACACACACACACACACACACACACTTACCAACTGCAGTGAACATATCACCAGCAGCGTGCATCTTCCGTCGCACTTCCCCATCTTGGAGGGCTCAGGACGCGGCTTGGAGCCGCGGAGGCTCCGGGGGAATGAGGGGTCCCCGGTTAGATCCAGACTGCCTGGCCGTCTCAGATCACACCATTCCCGGCTAAATAGACCTGCCCACGGCCTCCTCCTCCTCCTCCTGTAACACTGGCCTCGCTCTTCCCTCTCACAGTGACTGACCCATCGCGGCAGTGGGTTTTGTCGGTAAATACCAGTAATGGGGTGGTTTTCAGAGGGGAGAGGAGAGGTGAGGAGAGGAAGAGGGGGGCGTCCACTTCACGCCGGCCTGCTGCGGTCCGATCACCACCGACACCCGGATCACCTCGGCCACACCTTCCGGAGAGGGGACACACAAAGGCACAAAGAGAGACGGAAAGCTGTCATAATGTGCCCCAGGCCACAGACAGAAATGAGCATCATATGATACCGGATCACACGGGGGCGGTGGGGAGGAGGGGGTCGACCCCGCAGTGTTACCACAGCTAACGGTTGGCTACATGCGTTCGGCTACGGACACAAAGCAGTCCGTTGTGACTCACGGTTTTCTAGGAGCGAAGGAGTCCTCCTCACCCCCCCACCGCCGCCGCCGCCGTCCCGATCCTCCTCCTGGAGCTGTTCAGGGAATGGAGTCTAGTAACCGGGCAGACCCGCTCACCGGTACCGGAGAATGGGCTCCTTACGCTCCGTCTCGCAGCGTCTTTTGTCAACAATCGGGGCCGGGGCGGGCGCAAGAGGAGCCGGGGGGCAGAGGCAGAGAGAGAGGGAGGGAGAGAGAGACGAGGGGGTGGGGGCTCTCAGTCACCGCGACCCCCTCGAGGAGGAGCTGCATGGAGGCTGCAGACCAACAACGTGCGTGCGCGCGACCGACCGACAGACTGAGCAGCCCCGCGAGGCGCTCTGCGCGAGGGGAGCACACAAAAGAAACGGGGGCTCGCGGCGGTGAGGGAGGCTCAGACAGCCCAAAATAACCCGGACACGGACCAGCGGAGAGCCGGGTCCGGCGGCGCGGCTGCTCTGCGGCGGCCTGCGGTCATCCGGAGCGGAATAACACTTTTAACAGCCCTGTTTAATGGCATCCAACATCAGTAGGTCCACTTATAATAAACACAGCCTGTCACAAGTTAAACAGATAGCACTGATGGAAACACCAGATAACACTGACTGCTGGGGTTATCTCAACACCAATGACAATCACTGAAAAATAAAACCACCCAGTTACTATGAAAAAGAATGATACTGAAAATAGTTTAACAGACTTTACCTGTGTCTGATACCTTAAGATACCAGACTTCACCTGGCCTATATAAAAATCATTCAGTAGGAGAGCACGTATTCATTTACAGGCTGGGCATGGATTAAATGTGTGCTTTTCCAGAGGCTACATTTCTAAACAACTTGTTAAAATATCAAGAAATGCAGTGTTTTCAGAATGAAAATAAAAGCTAAACCAAATTCACATTCGGTTTTAAATACTACAGGGTACCACACTACACTATTACATTGTAAACAGTTAGTTAATACATTAGTAGTCTTAACAAATATTAGCAGAAAGAAACTTTGTCATTCATTGATTAAATGTGAGCCCACTTCAGGACGAAAATGTCTCACAATTCATATTTGTATTTTACTGTTAAATCTAACTTTGCATTTTTATTCATTGACTTATACACTTATCTTAGTTGAATAATATTTTGACCATTTTAAAAATTTCTTGAAAATATAATAAAATTAACTCAAATTGTTTATCAAAAATTAACTACAAATTTGATTAAAATAATAATATACAAGGACTTGGCACTCCAGTTTCATTGTACCGTGTATTTAGTATGCCTGTGCAATGACAATAAAAATTTATCTTATCTAAACTGATATTTGTGAAATATTTCAAAATGTTTCACAAAAATCTATCTAACTAAATCTAACATTTTCTTAGAGCACATTTGGTTCTTTAAAAAAAAAAAAACACTTTAATCATTGGACAATTTTAAATCAACTAGATTCCTACTGATTCTATTTTTTAGGTGTAATGCTCTGAGCAGAAAGACTTTCCAAATCAATATTTAGTGGAATAAGCACTCATGCCTCTCAGCATGTTCTCCACTAGTCTTTCACATCGCCGTCGGTGCTTCATACCACCCCTGGAGATAAAATGTAAGCAGCTTGGCTTTGTTTGATGGTTCGTGACCATCGATCCTTCCTCTGCATCACATTCCGAAGGTTTCCAATGGCGTTCAAGTCTCTTCATTTTTTTCCCTAGACCTCTATCTAATATTTAATTTGTGCTGCAGAATCAAATCCCCACTAGGCTCAGCAAGCACACTCAGAAAAAAAAACTTGATTGCAATCAACCACAAATACCTCTGTAGGCTAGGGCTAATTACTAATGAATTATACATCATTACAGAAGACTAATCGGATGTGAAAAAACCTCCAGCACTTAAAGAGGTAATTAAAAAGACTGAGACAATACACTGATAGAACACTCATTCATTTTTAAAGGAAATAAAGGAAAATGTAAGATTTAAACAGTTAAATAATCAGATCGTATTCTGTGGTTATTCACAAGAGCATTTTGCAGCCCTCCCCCCACCCAAAAAAAAAAAAAAAACAACAAAAAAACATGTTAAAGATAACAAATATTGTCCTAACTGAATGTAGTCAAATTCAATGGATAATTGGAAGAGGTGTAAAATGTACAAGTGCTCAGATGTGATGGAAGCCAAGACGCAGTTTATACTATATTAGAATTAAGTACACCAAGAGTAAATATTGATCTGAACCTACTTGCTGATTGCCTGCACCACTGATACCTGAAGAAAACCATAGCCAGGTTGACAGATTTGTAAACCGACATCATCTTCAACCACTTCTATCAATCCCTAGCAGAGGGATTGATAGAAGATGGAGAACATTTTAAAAACCATCCTGTCCCACAGCTTCCCTTTACTCCTCCGGTTTGAGACATTAAACTGTGACATGTTAACACATTAAGGAAGGCACAAAATAAAGTGTTTTTTTTTTTTAAGAATACTGAAGTTTATTAAAAAGAAAACATAAATCAATAAAAAATGAATCAGTTCAAGGTTGTTGTGACTGAGCCAAATAAACTTCAAACACACGTCCTGAGGTTGTTCTGTGACAAGCTGGAGCACACAAATTACAGAGACTCTCAACCCGCTGCTGAACGCCACCCATCCGAATCCGAGGCAGGACAGTCCCTTGCTCTCGCACTAACACACACACATACACACTCATCTAAGTGCACACACACACACATTACTGGATTTCTCCCATGTAGAGCCGTTTATCACTGGCGCCAGACAGCACTGTGCAAAGACACAAAGAGGAAAAGATGATTAACCTCTGGCCCTGTTTTTGTGACAGAACCGGCTAAACATGTAAAACAAACAAAAAAAACAAACAAACAAAAAAAAACTTATAGGTAATGTCAAAAAAGTACAGGAGGAAATCAACAGGGCCATGTGAGGGCCACAGTCTGGTAGAATGTAATGAATATAACAACTTATTGGAGAAGGAATTCGGCTTCTTCCTGCTCCATTTCAGACATTAAGTGTTGCTGAGGAGCCACAATGATGTAATTATACATTTGTGTGACTTTTGTCTTTTTTGGTTGACTTGTTGCCTTCAATATTCTGAAGTATTCTGTTTAAATTTGTGGTTTCTCGTTGCCTTTTGTTCATCTTTATATATTATTCCAACTTATATTCGAAATAAAGTTCATCTTTTATTATTGCATTCATTACCTGAAATATCAAAAGTGTCTCTCCATACAGACTCACTGTCCTCTGGAGTTAAAAATTTCTCTGCTCTTTGTGTTCTTCACATACCTTCATTTTCTTGTTCTAAAGTGTAATGTGAGACCCAAGCGGTGGTTTCACTCACCTACAGGCTCCTCGGGGTGAAAGACCACCTCGTTGACAGAGCCGGCATGGCCTGGCAGCTTGTACAGGATTCTACGTGATGTGGTGTCCCAAATATACACAAATCTGTAAACAAACACACAGTAAACAGATACAAGGACACATGAGATCAGAGGCCTAGAGGATTGTTATTACAGTGCATTTTGTACTGTGGATTTCTTTCCCTTTGTGATTTAGAGACATAGCACGTAAACCAATACGAATAATGTAGTCTGAGGAAGACATGAAGTACTGTAGGATCATGGGAGTTGTTTACATAATTGATGAAAATGTGGTGTGACTCAGGCTGAAGTCATGATTACGGATGAGGTGATTCGATGTTATATATTCAGATGTGTATAGTGATGTACAGTATATTATAAAGGTTGTGTTATTTATTTCTAATGAAAGTGACTAAATAATGTTAGCTAATGTTATTTTAAATGCCAACTTGACTTATCTAATAATAAATTAGATACTAGGACTACGTTACTGCACACATTCACTTGGCAGTAAAGTCCTGCACTGGGTTGGGAACAGGTTAACCAGTGAAAAGTTATAAGTGCAGCCAGGTGGTAAAAAATAAATAAACAAGAAAAGCGCTCGGAGAGTGCAGACCTCCGCCAAGACAGATCTCCTATTACTTCCTATTTCTTCCTTGTGCCAGTATCAACATTTCCTGAAAATTTCCTGAAAATCCATCCATAACTTTTTGAGTTGTCTTGCTAACAAACAAACATGCAAACACGCACGCATGCAAACACACAAAGCAAAGTGATCACAATACCTCCTGGCGGAGATAATAAATAAAAAATACACAATACTGTACAAAGGGCTTAGGCCATCTTTGTCTTTGTTGTTGGGTTAAAATGAGCATATGTATTTATTTATCATTCTCTTTTCTTCACATACAACAAGAAAATACAAGAAATTTGCACAGCCTCAAAAGACACAAAAAACCTAAACTAAATGTGTTTTTAAGATTAAAGTCATTATTTAATGTGACCCCTGACCCCATGACAAGCACAAACAGAAACATCTGAAATGTGTTGAATGAAACCTGGTGTAAAACATCACAAAATGAATGAAATAAATCTCATATTGTTTGAACAAAAGGGTTAAAGACACGATAAGTGCTAAAGGAGGTCACACTAAATAATAACACTTTGATTTATAGAAGCTGGTTTTTCCCCTGAAATGTATGGTTTTACTGCTTCACATATATCCAAGTGGATAGGAACTGGATACGACACTTTCATGTTCACTGGAACACAGTGTATGGAGAGAAAGATGTGAATACAGCATACAATAATTTTTTTGAAATATTCAGTGCTTTACATAATAAACACTGTACTATGCGACAATATAATATAAAGAATAAACGTATAAAGGGTCCCTGGTTAACGAAGGGATTACAAAACGCTTGTAAAAAGAAAAATACTCTCTACAGACAATTTATTAAACTACGGACAGAGGAATCAGAGAAGAAATATAAAGTATACAAGAATAAGTTGACCACCATATTAAGATCTCGTAAGAAATTATAGTACACTAAACTATTAAATTAAAATAAGAGTAATACTAAAGGGGTATGGGGTATATTAAACAGCATTATAAAAGATGGTGTAAAAAAGAATACATATCCAGATTATTTCATTGATAGGACTGGTGACAATTAAATTATGAATGCTGTAGTGAATAATTTCAACAAGTTTTTTGTTAACATTGGCCCAGAATTGGCAGCAAAAATACCTGACATTGGAACCAATAAACAAAATGAACCACTTATACAAAGGAACCCAAACACAATCTTTCTCTCTGCTGTGACTGAGTCTGAGGTCTTAACCACTGTTAATAAATTTAAAAATAAAACCTCTACAGATTGTTATGACTTAGACATGATCTTAGTCAAAAAAGTAATAATTAGTATTTTGAAACCACTAACATATATTTGTAACCTGTCATTTCAAACTGGTGCATTCCCAAACAAATTGAAAATCGCAAAAGTAAAACCTTTATATAAAAATGGGAACAATCACATCTTCACAAACTACAGACCTGTCTCTCTGCTCCCACAATTTTCAAAAATTCTGGAAAAATTATTTAATAATAGGCTAGACAACTTTTTAAGCAAATATGACATAATAAATGAAAGTCAGTATGGATTTAGAGCAAAGAGATCAACATCAATGGCAATAGTGGAAGCAGTGGAAGAGATTACAAATGCATTGGATAATAAAAAATACGCAGCTGGAATATTTATTGACTTAAAGAAAGCCTTTGACACACTTAATCACTCAATTTTAATCAACAAATTGAAAAGGTATGGCATTAGGGGAGTGGCCTTGAATTGGCTCAAAAGCTATTTGACGGGGAGACAGCAGTATGTGAGGATGGGTGATTATACATCTGGATATCTGGACATTGCTTGTGGGATCCCTCAAGGTTCAATATTGGGGCCCAAATTGTTTATTTTATATATAAATGATATATTCAATGTATCTAAAGCTTTAAAATTAATATTATTTGCAGATGATACCAATATATTCTATTCTAATGATAATTATAATAAACTGGTGGATATGATAAATAATGAATTAACCAAAATAAAATTATGGATGGACATGAATAAATTATCGCTAAATATAAACAAGACTAAGGCATTGTTGTTTGGCAATTATAAAAAAACCTTAGAATTACGCATATGCATAGATAGCGTTCCGTTAGAAATAGTGTCAGAACACACATTTTTAGGTATAATTATTGACAATAAATTAAGCTGGAAATCACACATCAGATTCATCCAAACAAAAATATCCAAAAGCATTTCTGTCATTAACAAAGCTAAACACGTCCTGGATTATAAGGCACTCTATATATTGTATTGTTGTCTGGTCTTACCATATCTAACCTACTGCATAGAATTATGGGGCAATAACTATAAAACTACTCTACACCCTCTCTTCATATTACAAAAATGTGCAGTCAGAATCTTACATAAAGTGGGCTATTTGGATCATACTCATTTATTATTCTTGCAGTCAAAACTATTAAAACTCAATGATTTGGTAAATTTTTACATAGCTCAACTTCTATATAAAGCCAATAAAAATCAACTACCAGCCAACATACAAAAACTATTTGCTCATAGAGAGGGGGCCTATAACCTGAGGGGATGTGGGAATTTCAAAGTCCCAGCAGTCAGGACCACCAGGAAAAGTTTGTGTGTATCAGTGTGTGGGGTCAAGCTTTGGAATGGGTTGGGGGTAGACCTCAAGCAGTGTCCAAATATTCAAAAATTCAAGAAAATGTACAAAGAAATGTTATTTTCACAATATCTGGCTCAAGGAAGGGTGTGAACATTATTTGGATTGTCAGGTTGTTCTATTGTATGGTGTGTGTGTGTATATAAACATGGGGGTGCAGACGTGTGTGTACAGCGGTAGACAATAAACTGGTGTGTATGTATATGTGTATGTGACTGTATGTGTGTATGTATATGTGTATGTGACTGTATGTGTGTATGTAGATGTGTATGTGACTGTATGTGTGTATGCAGATGTGTATGTGACTGTATGTAGATGTGTATGTGACTGTATGTGTGTATGTATATGTGTATGTGACTGTATGTGTGTATGTAGATGTGTATGTGACTGCATGTGTGTATGTAGATGTGTATGTGACTGTATGAGTGTATGTAGATGTGTATGAGACTATGGGGGTACAGGTTGGTAGGGGTGTGTTTATAGATAATCACAATCTTATGTTGTATATCAAGTGATTAAGCACTAACAGCCTGAGGACTGGAATTCGGGGGTAGGACTGGATAAGCAATGGCTTCTTCCTACTCCCTTTCAGGCACAACAGTTGTTCTGTTTTTTTCTACTATTTGATTTTTTTGTGTATTGTTTAGCATTATTATTTTTTTCTATTGTTTGATTTTTTATTTGTGTATTGTTTATTATTATTATTTTTATTTTTGTTCCATATGTTTTGTATTATGTCTGTGTCTGAAATAAACTAACCTAACCTAAGTTGCATGTTGCTTGTTGTACATTTGAAAATTGAAAATAAAAAAAAGACCTTGATCAAAAAAAAAAAAAAAAAAAAATCATTCATCTTCTGAACCCACTTTATCCTCACTAGGGTCACGGGGGGTGCTGGAGCCTATCCCAGCTACCTATGGGCGAAGGCAGGGTACACCCAGGACATGTTGCCAGTTCACCACAGGGCTGACATATATAGACAACCAATCACTCTCACATTTACACCTATGGGCAATTTTCGGTTGACGAATTAACCACTTATAAGTTCATGTCTTTGCATGGTGGGAGGAAGCTGGAGTACCCAGAGAAAACCAACGCAAACACGGCGAGAATATGCAAACTCCACACAGAAAAGTACTTGTTGAAAAAGAACCCAGGACCCTTTCGCCCTTAGTAAATTCAATAAATGTAAATGTTCTATGCTCTATTGTGACTAAAAGGACTGAGATTCGCAGAACACTGCATTCTGTTTTATGCTTACATTCAACACTACATCCTAACTTCTTTGGAATTACTTAACAAGACTTCTCTCTCTTTTTAAAACCATGAGCACTTACAACACCACCTTTCACACTTGAACTTGACAAGTACTACTCTGTGTACTTGTCGTCCCTGCATTAAGCTCAGCCATGGAGAGAGACTTCTGAACGGCTGGATTACTGAATAAAACCACTGTTGGTAATTTATTCGGCAAAATACTAATTACTATAATCTTGGATTAATGTGGCACCAGTGAAAACAACGTGGCTGGGTGGAAATGCTTTATCACAGGTGACGGGTCAGATCGGATCCAGATTTGACATGGAGGTAATTGAGGGTAACAAGTCTGGTGCTGGGCTTTGCAGGTGGGTGCGAGTTTGCATAATTGGATCCATGATGGACTCTGCTCAACAGCTTGCATAAGCCACTCGTTCCACATTATCATCAGTAACTACGTTCATATAAGAATATATCAATAAATTGGTCTCTGTTGGATTACTGTGTTGCAAAATGGAATATAACTAATTAAAGAAGTCATACATTGTGGTTCAATTAGTAATGGATTACTGTTCTACTGTATTAATGTTTCTGGTTTGCTGGTGTTTGCAGAGTTTTCCAATAAACAAATCTGATGCCACCAACTGTGAAAATTGCACCAGTACACAGAATAAAATTACATCATATTCACTGAATCTTTCCTGGTAAGGTTGAACTGTTTTTTGAGGTAGAATCCTGATCCATAAGCTGAATCACAATTTTATAAAATATAGACAAGTAATAACCAAACTATAAGTTTCCCTTTACTTTCTCTGTTTTCTGGAGGCTTACTCTGTGTGTGATATCTTTTAGTTGTTTAATCTGATTGTAAAACTGTGCATTTTTGCATCCTTTTGGACCTGCATTACTACCATACTGACAGCATCTAGATGAAGTAAATACTAACCCATATTTTAGTGTACATAACAGCTGCTAGGTTTCCACTGATTAACTAGACTGTTGTGGCGTAATTTGTCCCACTGGAGTTCTATAATGAACCAAAAATGTCTTCACACTCCAATATAACTAAAGTATCTGTGTATATCAGACTCATTGCACATCAGAATTAAAAGGCCGGACCTGCAGCTCATGGACTTACAATAATTCTTTGTCATTACTGTGTCAGCAGGAAAACAACATGTTATGCGTACTAAACCAGAACATTTCACTGCGGGTAGCTGCTAAAGTACTGCTATAAACAGACTCAAATAAACTCACTAACCTAATGTCATTAATGCTACAAACCCAGTGGCTAGAGTAATGCTATTTGTGAAATACTGTAACTACACTGATAAATGGGCCATTGTGTGTTAGCTGCATTGGAGTGCATTGACATTGCTGTTATTTACTTTTATGACACAGTCTGTACAATCTCCCTCAAAAGTAGATCATATGACAAATATGACAAATCACACAGCCTTACTAGTTGGCAAATAGAGACATGTGACATCATGTAAGTATACAAGTCAACACAATATATCATATAGTCCTAATTATTTTCAGCTAATGTAAAACAGAAATATGACATGGCTTTAAGATGGTACATTATTTTATGTCCATGATGAAAAAAAGCTCTGAAACTACACAATAAAGTCTCAACCTTTAGCTCATGTGTGCGCACTAGTTCATGTTCATTCGTGTGTGTGTGTGTGTGTGTGTGTGTGTGTGTGTTTGTCTTCTCACCTGTCAGCTGAACCTGCAGCGATCTTACTGCCATCAGTCGACCAAGAGCACCTCAGCAGATTCTGAGAGACAGGAACAGATGTTACAGTAGAAACAGCATTAGCAACACGACACAAGTACTCTATACATGAGCTGCTGGAACCATAATGAGATGAAAGATGAGCTTTGCTTTATTGGAAAGGACTGCAGAGAGTGATAGGAGAGGCATCAGAGGATGAAAGGCAGTGTCGTGCAACCGTGGCTGACAACAGGCGTAAACACAGCCAGCAGCACTGCAGCTGTTAGTCACTTATGTACACAGTCAGAAAAGTAGTGCTGCTCATTACATGTCAAAAAAGTGAAATGTTCTGATGTTATTTTTGGAGAGTCTGGACTCTCTCATTAGGACAAAATGTCATATACAGGGTGGGGAAGCAAAATTTACAATATTTTGAGGCAGGGATTGAAAGACAGTGTATGACCAATTAGTTTATTGAAAGTCATGAGAATTTATTTGCCACAAGAAAATGTACATAATAGAAAATGTTTTTATTCTATGTGTCCTCCTTCTTTCTCAATAACTGCCTTCACACGCTTCCTGAAACTTGAGCAAATGTTCCTCAAATATTTGGGTGACAACTTCTCCCATTCTTCTTTAATAGTATCTTCCAGACTTTCTCGTAATAGTTTTGCTCATAGTCATTCTCTTCTTTACATTATAAACAGTCTTTATGGACACTCCAACTATTTTTGAAATCTCCTTTGGTGTGACGAGTGCATTCAGCAAATCACACACTCTTTGACGTTTGCTTTCCTGATTACTCATATGAGCAAAAGTTTCTGAAAAGGTATGGATAATAGTGTTAGGTATGATTATGACATCAATATATGTTTGGTTTCAAAACAATTGACGTAGTGCCTGCTGAGAAAAAACAACTAAATGTTCATTGTAAATTTTGCTTCCCCACCCTGTATATGTTCGTGACTTAATGACTCATGGTTGAGGAAACTGCTGGTTGTTCATGAATCTTATTTCTGATTTATTTGTATTTTATGAGCAGCAAAAAGCCTGTATACAATATATTTTGCATGACAACTATTGAGGATTATATTTGATTAATTATCAAAATATATTTCTGTTATCTTTAGGATTATCTCACTTACACTGTGAGCTGAAAGACTACATAAATGTGTCAAGCTTTCGTTGGTTTAGATTTACTTGTGATTATTTAGATTTTAAACAAACACTTCATCATTATTTTGCTGTTTTGACTGAAGTTTTAATGTTGTACATGTTCCACTGTTTTAGCCATAATGTCAACATGAAAAATAGTATAAAATGACAAATAAAGAAGTGGTTTCTTCAACTTTCACTCAGATCCCAAAAAACTGAAAGAAGTAATGCTTATTACTGACAAATAGAACCCCTATTATGTGTGGTAGGGTGAAGTAAACTGGTAGGAGTTCTACTACCTTTTCAAAGTTGTGTACATTGCCCTGGAAAATCTTCACACATCTCTCCTTGGGAGCAAATGGTCGAACATCCCAAATACGGACTAGAGAGATGCAGAAAAAAGAGAGTAAATAACGCTGTAAAATTCTGTTATCTTGTATCTGAAACAGGACATCGCACACACAAATTACCTGTGTTATCCATCGAGTTAGAAAGAAGGTATGATCCCTCTGAGCTCAAGCTGAGTCCAGTCACTGAGTCTCCGTGGCCATGCATACTATAGATCAGTTTATTTTGCCTCAGGTCCCACACCTGCAGACACAAACAATACAGTGTTTTACAAAAGGATACACACACACAGAGAAGAGCCAGGCTCGCATCCATATTCAGAGTCTCAATATGATTCCACACCTGTGTTATATGGCATGACCAAAATGAAAAGCAAAAGGAACATCAAAAATAAGCTGATTGTAAAAAACATATGAACACAATTAGGGATGCACCAATACCACTTTTTTCCAGACCGAGTACAAGTACAAGTACTTACATTTGAGTACTTGCCAATACAAAGTGCCAATACGAGTACTTAATAATCCCATTCCAGTTCTTAGCTCCTTTTGTAAATGTGCTTTATTGTCATTGTAATTAGTCTGACTGTAATAAGGTGCGGCTACTGACATTTAATGTGTTGGAATGAGCGTTTCTCAATTAATCCATCAGGGGGCGCCGCTCTGAATTAACCATACTGGACAAATACATGAAGAAGAGTAAAGTTTTGTGAGAAAAAGAAAGTCAGTAATAACAAACATGGAGACAACAGAGGTAACACTAATGTGGATACTAATTTTGCAGTGTTTTCGCTGGTAAGGTTTAAAAGCGAAGGTTCAGGAGGAAGGGAAAAGATAAATGATCACTAAGTTTTGTTTTCACTTCCGCTGGCAGCGGTCAGCACCGCTCCGTACCCCCATAGTATTATAAGTAGGATGGAAACCAGCCCAGCCCTGGGTAGTTGTCCTAAATCTGTCAGTAGTTTTTCTCTAACTCACACAGTCGCTCTTTGAACAGATCCTCTACCTCCACGGTTTCTGGTGGTACGGTTCCTCTGCGTACGCATCCGCCAGCACCTGGAAAATGGATGGAATGTACGCAGAGGACGGACAGAACGCTCTGTCTGTATCTGTCTGTGTCTTTAATGTAACTCCACACTCTTCACACTCCCCACACATTATTCCACTGTCGCATTCCTGCTGCACTGAACTGTGAATGTCACACAGCCGTAAGTGGTATCGGTGCAGTTGTATTGGATTACTTTTTTGTGTATGACTACAAATACACACACTGAGTATCGGAGCCCATGCCCAATACTGGTATCGGAATCGGTGCATCCCTAAACACAACACTGTCATGAATTAGCTAAACCAATGTGTGAGTATTTCACTTACATTTCTGATTCTGAAAAATATATGCATGTGAACTCTATAAATGAATGTAGGAGTACTTTTACATTACAAGTATTACAATCGTTCAGCCCAAGCAGCTTCTACCTTTTCTTTCGACAAACAGATCTATAATAATAGTGATGATGACTTATAACACAGCACAGGCTTAAGAGGAGATGCTTTATGTTATGCATTTAAAATGCATTTTGACATTTTGCACTCGAAAAATGTTTATGGAAACAGCAAAATTCACATCCTGAATTTTACATAAAGGTTTTTATGCTTGCTTTGCGTAGTTTTTGCCTTTTAAAAATTAGTTGATATACATAAGAGGACATGGCAACACTTTCTTTCCATATGATTGGGAAATACAGTATATACATATAGCTTATATAATAACAACAATAACAATAATAATGTTTCATTAATGTGAATGTTCCATTTTGCTATATTTCCATAATGCCCCTAATGTTCTTTATGTGCTCCTTTTTCAGTTAAAGGTGCGGGAGACTTTCGTCACCAATTTTTCATCAAATCTGTAAAACCCCAGTCATTGCCTTAGTATCACAAATCCATAAGTCTTTTTGTGGTTACTCACCTGAATCTCTTCCCTCAGGGTGAACAATTTGGAAGTGTACTCCACCATAAACAATCCATTTTTTAAAAAAATAGAGCCGGTAGGTAACTTGGGCATCTTCGGAATTTTGTCGAGACGTGCATTGTGGGAAGCGGAGGCTCACGCAGCCGCGGAGCTCCAGCCGTTTCCGTGTCATGTTTGTTGCAGCTGCCACTGCCAGGTGGAGCTCCGCTTCCCTCCAGCTGTTTCCGCGTTTCAGCCGTTTCCGCGTCGTGTTTGTTGCAGCCATATGGTATCATATGTTTGAACTGCTGCTGCCGCTGCTAGGCGGCTGTAGGAGCCTCTGATTCCCTCAATGCAGGTTCCGACAAAACTGTGAAGATGCCTGAGTTACCTGTCGGCTCTATTTGTAAACAAATGGTTTGTTTATGGTCAAGTAAACGTCAAAATTGTTCACCATGATGCAAGAGATTTAGGTGAGTAATCACAAAAAGACTTATGGATTCATGATGCTTCAGCTATGACTGAGGTTTTACAGATCTGATGAAAAATTGGTGATGAAAGTCTCCTGCAGCTTTAATGAACACATAATGGGAAAAATACAAGTGTCAGTCAGTCACAAAGGAGCCTGATGCAGGATGTGTAACCACAAGTAGATTTTTTCATAATTAACTGAATGCATTTGATTTTACAGAAAACCAGCATTAGTATTTGATTGAAGATAAATATCCTCCAGTACCTTAATGTCGTTGTCGATGCCTCCTGACAGGATCTGATCACTGGTATCATTGAAGGTGACGGCCAGTACCTGATAGGTGTTCTGAAAAGTGTGGATTGCTCCTTTCTTACGGATATCCCACAGCTACAATGAACAAAAGCACATTTAAATACATAAAAGCAGTGAAATAAGAGCCTTGTAGGTTTCAAATAAACAATAGTCTTACAATACAATACAACACAATACACAATACAATAGTCTTTTGATGTAAACTATATCAATAACAGTAGAGGCTGTTTTTATTTTGGAATGTTACACTATATAGTGTGTGTTTCTTGAAGCATGTAAGAGCTGTTTCTCCAATAAATCTTGTCTCAATAGTCTGCGTATTTGTTCCTTATTACAGATGACAACAACTTGTCTGAACAGAACTGCTGCGGGAATCTTTTTGCCAATTCAATTTGTAACACAAAAACTCACTGTCACACTACAAACAGTCACATTTGCATGAAGTTTTAAGCTGTAGCTCATCTCTTTTCAAGTCTTTGGTCTGTACTGAGCTTAAAAGACACAAATGACCTTGACAGCAGCATCTCTACATCCGTACACCATGCAGCTGGAAATCTCACCTTGACTGTCCCATCGTCACTGCCGGTGCACACCAGCTGGGGCCCTCGGCGGGCTGGGTAGCAGGTATTAACGAATGAGGTGTGGCCCTTCAGACGCTTAATCCTTTCGCCTGTTTCACTGTCCCACACACCTACAGTCTTATCTGTGCTGGCAGAAAACAGCATACTACAATACAAAGCAAAAGAAAAAAACATTAGTCAATGCTTTACCCATCAAAGCGAGCAACAAAACCAGCAAGGAGAAAATATGTGTTTCTTTGAACAAGCTACCCTACTGTTTACTGTCAGCGTAGGTTTTGTGTGCCCGGTGTGTGTAGATGTGGTTCACTGATCATGACAATTTCATTCTTAGTGAAATTGTGTCAGTATTTGTAGCAAAATGAGTTGCTTTAAAACACATTAATTATTCAACATATAAAAACTTCACAATTGCTATGATTTACTAATTATTAATTGATGGACACATATGAAGTAGTTATTCACTACTATTTTCCAAATTACTATCTTCAAAAGGCTTAGATTGACCAGTTTTCCAATTGTTCTTCTCACCCTGTTTCCGTTAACACCTTCAAATTTATACCATCTGTTTTGTATACAGGGTTCATACACATTTTTCAAGGTCAAATTCCAACACTTTTCAAGCACTTTTAAGGGTAATTTTCCAATTTTTCAAGCACAGCACCTTATCACTGGGATAAAATACATATCTACAGGAATACATATACAAATTTTTCATATTTATTTCAGTTTTTATCGCAATGATGTACATTGTGATATGCTATAACATTTAAAATTATGTTTCATAATAGCAAAAAGTTTAGAAATTAAAGAACACAAAGTTTTATTCCAAAAAAAAAAGGGGAAGCCACTTGTTGTTCTTCAGGCACACTCACATCAAACCAAAGATTAACATAAAAATTAACCTGGAGTCGACCTTGAGAGTACCTGGTCATTTTCTTTTTTGACATAAAGTTTTATTTTTCAACATGTATCACCTCTCTGGAAGTAGCTTTGGCTTACCATCTAACCTTGCAGAGTTAATATCAAAAATAAATAAATCACATCACAGGGTTATGACTGTAAGCACCTTCAAGCACTTAATCTAAAACTCAAGCACTTTTCAGACCTTGAAAACACAACATTGAAATTCAAGCAGTTTAAAGGATTTCAAGCACCCGTACAAACCCAGTGTAATTAAAGCTTGTTCATGTGGAGTTCATACCTGCCATCTGTGTTGTAGTGCAGCTCCATCACTGCTCCACTGTGTCCTTTCAGAGTGGCATAATTTTCACATTCTCCATATACATTCCACAACACTACAGGGAAGAAACACAGTGGACAGAAAGGTATTCTTGTGAACTGGGTAGAGCAACACATTTTAGCAAACATGTACACCAAGCAAAAATATAAACATTACCATGTGACACTTTAAATTTTAATAGCATTAGGTGTTGCACAATATATTAAATCGCACACAATTTATTTTGTTGATCAGTGTGGTACAGATCACTGTCCGTTAGAACATGATAGTGGTGTCTGGCATTCAGGGACATTCATGTGGACACGGTGAGAGTCGGTTGAAAGAAATCACAACTTGATATCTTGTGTGTCCACCATTGGCTTCCCATCGGCGACACATCGCTTTCTCATCGAGTTGACAGTATTGTCAATTGTGGTCCATGGAATGTCATTCCACTCCTCTTTGAGGGTTACACGGAGCAATGGGGTGTTATCCAGAACTGTTCCCTCATGATTTGCGACATCTGTGGCATGGTGACATCTGAGGAAATGTGACATTTTGAGGTGTCCTTTCATTGTCCCCAGTATAAGGAGTGTCTGAATACTGTTAACACTGTTTGAACAGCATCTGGACATGTTACACCTGTGTTGTGGGTGGAATCACTAGATCACCGAGCAAGTGCTCACTCGCAGAGATGGACACAAAGTTTGTTTACAAATCAAGAGAATTAACCATGTTTTACAGTGATAAGACATCATGAGCTCATTTTGGGCCGCGTGTCTCATGTCACACAAATATTGTACATGGTGTGTTTATATTTTTGCTCAGTATACAAGCTATATAACCATTTACTCTTCAGCTGTGTTTTAATACAGATGGGTAATAACTTACATATGAGCCTGTCAAACCCTGAGGAGGCCAGCGTGGCTCCGTTGGGATGAAACTTGCAGCAGTACACTTCACCCTCATGGCCAGACATCAGCATGATGGGAGCCTGCAAGCTGGAGCTCCGTGGAGGACCCTAGGGAGATATTTTCCTCTCATCACACTTCACACAACTGAAATGGTGATTACAGCAGTCTATACAGAAAAATCTCATGTAACTTGTGCACTACATAATTGTCTCTATTATAAAAGCCAAGTGACCTTTGTGTACATGCAGGTATGTGTATCTGTTTTATAATTGAATAACTGGACAGAGCTAGCCTTTGCCCTTTGGAGTACTCATGTACTTTGGGTCAAGGATCACACAGGCGAAAACAGCTTATTGATACGACCAATACTTTTGGAGTTATTAGTTGTTTTTAAAATTACAATGAGCTTACAGGCAGCCCACAGATGAGTCTATTCACAGCTGCAAAGGGGGGGGGGGGGCTGGATCCGGATCAACGGAACCACCGGGACATGACACGAGAACCAGGTGAACACACTAACAAGGTCAGTCTGGTTCTTACTGTGGCCCTGTTCCACACCACCAGTCCCTGGTCAGACCTATCCCGTTAACTTCCCTCTGGATCACTGGCTGGAGTAATTGTGAGCCACTGCAGACGGCAGTGACTCGCAATAAACTGTCATATTTAGTTTAGTTAGATTGAAACCAATATGGTCTAAACCAGGGGTGTCAAACATGGGCCTGGGGGCATAATGCGGCCTGCTAAAAGATCCAGTCGGGCCCGTGGGACGAATTTGTGAAATGCAAAAATTACACTAAAGATATTAACAATCATTTTATTTCAGGTTCCACATTCAGACCAATCCAATCTCAAGTGGGTCAGACCTGTAAAATACGATCATAATAACCTATAAATAATGACAACTGTAAATTTTTCTCCTTGTAAAAGTATACATTTTCATGAAATTTTTCTGTATTTACACCAAAACTATAATTTCTCAAAAAACATGAATAATCTGAAGAAATATGAACAACCAGAAAGTTCATAAGAAGTGCAATTTTACAACATTATGCCTGTTATTAAATTTTTTGTGTATTTGTAGATAGAGTTGTAATGCCCATGTGTAAATGATAAACTGAAGCATAATACTGTTAAAATTGCACCTATTTTTCTTAAGAAATTTCAGTTTGTTTATGTTATTCACATTGTTTTAAAGGATCGTTTGTAGATGTAAACATTTTCATAATGTAATTTTTTTTTACCTTTTTCACTCTAAAACATAGAGGAAAGTTTGGAGTTAACATTATTTGTACATCATTATGTTAGTATTTTACTGGTCTGGCCCACTTGGGGTCAAACTTGCCTGAATGTGGCCCCTGAACTAAATGAGTTTGACACCCTGGTCTAAATCAAACAAACCAATAAAAAAAAAAAAAAAAAAAGTATAGAACTTACAAAACTACAGGGAAAATAAAAATTTACGACAAGGTAGCAGTTTAACATTGTCTGAAACTGAAAAATACAAAAGATATGTTTATTGCACTGTTTTGTTTTTACAGTGCAGTGGTTTTGGTTTAATGTACCTACTTAAATGGCAACTTTTTGTATAAGGGCCTGGCCAAGCAAAAGTGAACATTAGGGTCAATTTCTTTTTTCTCTAAAAAAAGATTTTTGATTATTCAGCATGAAAGACATATATCTCTAGTGTCTAAACTGTGTCTATTTAATTTGTCCCTGAATTACAACTGGATATATAAGAAAATATATGATAATACAGTGTAAATTAAGAACAGTAAAGGTTGTAAATGAATGTTTACAGCATAAATTCAGTTTGGAAATAGTAATGTGTAAATAAATATGTTCAAAATATATGCCAATGCCTATTTTATATTTCATAATAATAAAATACTATAATGATTATTTATTATAAAAAAACAGCATAAAGATGTATTAAATATAGTAATGAAACATGTCACCAAAGACTGATCATTGTATCAGTATCTCAATAAAATCTTTGATATTATTGTGGTGCATCACACTGAACTAACACCTCACTCTGTTGCTTTTTTGAATTCTCACTCCTTTACCATGAATTAATGTATTTTAAAACTAAAATAAAAATTGATATCAGTATCATTTATGGATATAATGTACTCTCATACATGTATATTAAGAAAAGTGTGTTATGTTAAATATTTGCACTTTCCTTAGGGAACAGCACTTTTTGGCATTTTTCCAAACCTTGAATAACTGCTGTATATTTTCCACACTCCGTTACATTGCCAATGATGATAAATTCATGTTTTGTATTAAATATTTGGTTATTATTCCTTTATGGCATATTAAAGTACTAGCTTACACCTCCAATTTGAGCTATTATGGTTGCTACTAAATTATTTTATAAAAACTGATATGGAATGATTAGCATTCCTATCCAGTGCTTTCTCGCTTGGCCAGGCCCATAAACTACATAAAGTTGTATCTTGTAGAAAATCTGAAGACATTCAGAAAGCGCAAATATTGCAACATATTGTAAAAATACTCCACACTACATGTACTGCATTCAGAACTTTATGAAAAGTAAAAGAAGTCACTGATCCTTGACTGATTTACTGCTGAATGTATGTGTATGTTGCATTTCACTGCTGTATATGTAGAGGGTTGTATTTCCTGTACAGCCCAGCATTTCCTGTTTATGGTTTACGCAGCTTTACCACGTTTACAATTCATTCAATAGGTAGTAAACTTAACAGTGAGTCTGCTGTGAAGCTAAATCCTGCTGTTTGTCTTTTCTCCTCTAACGTGTCCCTAACTCCCTCTCCAGTCCCCGGGTTGGATCATACCATGGCCACGAGTTGTTGAGACTGAGCCGCGGACACTAGCTCCGTCCGGGGCCGCTTCACCGCAGCGGGAACCACCGCCATGTCCGACGCTCTCTTCTTGGGTTCAATCATCTTGGATAATCCTCAAGAAAACTACCAGTGAACTGCGATTTACTTTTTAAATTTACAGAATTGAATGGACGTCTTTCATGGGGGGACGTTGAGCGCAATCGCACCAACGAAAAAAGTAAAAGGAAGTACTTCCGCTGACAACGACGTTTGTGATTGGTCGAAATAGTAACCGAGGGTAGTGATTGGTTAAGTTTTTTGTTGCTAAACTGAATTGACCCGGATGTGAAAATGAAACAGTGCAGCTAATACTAAAGGTAACAGTGGATTTATTTATTATTTTTCTACTAAATTACAGTAATAGTAATGCGTCTGCTCCTTAATAAAATGCGTCCTGTATGTTTAGAGTAAATTGCGTTCACGTTATTGTTATTAATAGACAGAGAACATTGCCTTAATCATGCCGCACTGTTATTCAGACCAAGTTCATGCGTAATGTGTTAGCATGTAGAGTTAGCTAACAGTAGACTCTAAGAGCTTCTGCGTTTTATGTTCCATTTTATGCACGGACTTTTTTTTAACCACCTAAGACATGGTAACCACCGACTATGTGTTACGGATTCAGTGTTGTGTATAAGAAAAATTTGCGCCCGAGGTAGAAAATTCTTTAAACACATTTCATTGTAGTAACCTATGAGAAATGCATGACTTTTTAAAAACTTTTCTTCATATGGATGGGCTTACTCTCAAGTTACTACATCGACTTATTAAACTGTATTTAAATAAATAGATGTTTATTCACAATAAAACCAAACAATACGAGTTAACTAAATAAAGCAACAACGTTAGTACACAAACGGAATGGAAATCTTTTGCGGTAATATGCAATATAAGTAACTCAGTAACTCAGTTTATAAGGATGTTTATGTTTATGTTTATGTTTACGCATTTGGCAGACGCTTTTTTCCAAAGCGACTTACAGGGGAAAACCAATTAAATCACTCAATCAATCAAATTTTATTTATATAGCGCCAGATCACAAAAAAGTTATCTCTTGACATTTTATATATAGAGTTGGTCAAAACCAGACTCTAAGTCAATTTACAGAAACCCAACAGAATCCTCCAGGAGCAAACACTTGTGACTGGTGACAGTGGCGAGGAAAAACTTCCCTTTAACAGGCAGAAACCTCGAGCAGACCCAGACTCCTGGAGGATGGCCGTCTGCCTTGACCAGTTGGGGTTAAAGAGAGAGAGTAGAGAAGGGGAAAAAGAGAGAGCGATAGAGATAGAGACTGGGGGAGAGGGGGAGAAGGGGGGAGTAGGGGGAGACACATGGAGGCGGTTGAGGATAAGTGAGTGGTGATGATGAGGGCAGGGAAGAGGCCGGACCACCGCAGCAGGTCCAGAGATAATCGTGAAAGAATCTGTGGTTATCCTGGGAAAAACCTTATTAGAATATTTAAAATGGAATGTGGATGTGCAAGTGTTGTTATGGTAGATTGTTTTAAGCAGAATTTCAGGACTAAAACAGTGTTAAATGCTAGTCTGTAAGAAAGGATATTATACTATGCAATAAAACCATTCCTCAACCACTGTTACAGATCGTTTTATTAATGCTATGATGTCCAACCGTGACGGCCCACCAGAGCCGGCTGGACTGGATGGTCTACCTCCAATGTTCAGCATCGCCAAAGGAGAGGTGGTCTCTGTGCAAAGTTATGGAGCCTTTGTCCGCCTGCCAGGATACAAGAAGGAAGGTGTGTGGAAAATATACAGCTTCTCTTATTTTACATTGTGAACCTTATTGTGAGCATTTAGTTAAAAATACATAATTAAATCAAGCCATCTCAGCAGTGATGATGTGATAGATAGATAGATAGATAGATAGATAGATAGATAGATAGATAGAGAGAGAGAGAGAGAGAGAGAGAGAGAGAGAGAGATACTTAATTGATCCAGAGGGAAATTCAAGTATTCAGTGGCTTTGCATACAGCACAAGAAGACCAAAAACAAACACCAGAACAACACAACAGAGGGGTTAATAGAGCCCGACCGATATGGGATTTTTGTGGCCAATACCGATATTGGGGGCAAAAAAAAGCTGATATCCAATATATCACCCGATATCCGATATATCGGCTGACAACCGATATATTGGCCGATATATGAAATATGAGCGTTGATATACACAGGATGTATACTGTACATGAACATAAATTCTTATAATACCCAAAATATGATTCAACACAAAGCAGAAGACTACTAAATTAAAATAAGGAACTTTAATTTGTAACACTGTCAACATAAGGACTGTAAACCTACTGATGAATAAGAAAAGGTAAACTGTAAACAATGATAAATAACAAAAGCAAACTGTAAACACAGTGATAAATAAATAAATTTGTAGTGTTCTTTGCTTTGCTGGTGCTGGAGCCCTGGCAAACTCTTGCACTGCAGATGTTGCATCTAGTGCCTGTGGAGTCTTTTGTGAAGTGGCTCCACACCTTACTCTCCCCCTCTGCCTGTGAAATGAAAATATATACATTTAATGCATTTTGGTTATTAGCATAGAATTTGATTCTATAGTTGGCCATTTTAAAATAAAAACAAGTGGCTGCATTTAGCTGAAAGTGATAATACATAGGCTAATGTGAGGTGTTTTTAAACTAATACATTATGTGTTTTTAAAAAGCTTATGCACAAAAGCATCTTACCAATATCAATTAGTCATATTTACTAGCTAATTAAACGTTCATCTGAAGCCACTGGGTATTTGCAAACAGCTCAAAAATAAATGCTGAAGCAAACATTAAAAAGTGAAAAAAAGTTGTCCACAAACAAAATAAGAAATAATCAAAACATGCATCACGTTATTAGACTTAATACAAGGGACTAAAATGCATTTTATGGAACAATGTAGCTGCTTTCAAAACATGCAATACATAAAATTACAACCAAATACATTACTTGGAACCTTTTCAAAATTATATTAATAAAGACATTAACCCAGTAAATCCTGCATAACAGTATGAAGTGAAGTGGGATGCTGTATAGTAGTCTGATATTAATGACGGACATGGGAGTTAACAGTTGCATATATCTTTATTTCACAAAGATGCAACTTACGTAACTTTAAAACGCTGTATAACGGTCTTATATTAGATAATGGTGGACATGTTGATTAACAGTTGCATCTCTGTTTATCTCACAAAGATAATTTACATAACTTTAAAACACTGTATAATAGTCTGATATTAGATAATGGTGGACATGTTGATTAACAGTTGCATATGTCTTTGTTTATTTCACAGAGATGCAACTTACATGACGTTAAAACGCTGTAATACGCTCTCTAAAACTTGTGTGAAAAAAAACTAGAATGTTCTCTTTGACGTACCCTGACAGCGTGTTTCCGCAAGTATGTTTTTGTCATGGGGCACTAAAGTGTAGTGTTATATTGTTTTACAAAGTCACAGCTTACCATGGGCAATGTGCAGCACACAGACACAGGAACGGAGCGACAGAATCTCTTGCAGCAAAAAATTTAAATTAATATATTGGTTACATATTGACTGATGTTGATTAATCGGCCGACCAATTACTCGATCGGGCTCTAGTTAGTAACCAGGTTGACATTAAGGCTAGTATATATACTCTAAAAGACACTTGTTAAAGGACTACTCTAAAAGAGCTTCCTGTACAATACTGTAAATAAAGACCTCTGATTGTATTTACACGTTTCAGGGCAGTGATATAAAGTGAAACAGTGATTTAAGTGTAACAGTTTTTTAAGTGATCTATGGTGGTTTGAAAAGTGGATGTAGTCCAACTACATAAGGTGCTTGGGTATTTTAAAGTCACATTGGATCAGTCCCAATGTGGTCATGACTGAGACAGAGACCGAGACCCCCCCGACCACTCAGTGATGAGTTGTACAGTCTGATGGCCAGGGGGATGAAAGAGTTCCTGAGCCTGCTAGTGGAGCAGGTCAGAGACAGCAACCTGGAGCTGAACACACTCCTCTGTCTGATCACTGTCCTGTGCAGAGGAGGCTGGGGGTTGTCCAGGATGGAGAGAATCTTCTCCAGGGTCCCTCTCTCTACTGCTGACACCAGGGAGACTAGCTCTGTGCCCACTACTGAGCCAGCTCTCCTCACCAGTCTGTCCAGTCGTGCAGCATCCCTTTTTTTAATGCCGCCTCCCCAACAGACAACAGCATGAAAGAGAACACTGAACATGACCGACTGGTAAAACATTAGCAGCAGTTTCTTGCAGATGTTGAAGGATCCCAGTCTCCTCAGGAAGTACAGACAACTCTGTCCTTTCCTGTAGATGCTGTCTGTGTTATGGGACCAGTCCAGTTTATTGTCCAGCTGCAGTCCTAGGTACTTGTAGGTTCTGACCACCTCCACGTCTGTGCCCCCAATGGAAATGGGCTGGAGATTGGGTCTATCTGTCCTGAAATCCACCACCATCTCCTTGGTCTTGGAGGTGTTCAGCTGCAGGTGGTCCTCCACCTGGCCTCCTGTCCAATGCATCCAACAATGACAGTGTCATCAGAGTATTTCTGCATGTGGCAGAGCTCAGACTTGTACTGGAAGTCAGATGTGTATAGCGTGAACAGAACAGGGGCAGTACAGTGCCCTGTGGCACCCCCATGCTGCTGACTACAGTGTTTGATGTCCAGCCTCCCAGTCTGAGAAACTGCAGTCTCTCTGTGAGGTAGTCTCCAATCCAAGAAACCAGGTTTGAGTCCACTCCCATGCTTGTCTCTCAGAAGGATGGGCTGGATGGTGTTAAAGGCACTGCTGAAATCAAAGAACATCATTCTCACAGCGCCACTCCCTCTGTCCAGGTGAGAGTGAGCCTTGTGCAGCAGGTACAAGATGGCGTCCTCCACCCTAACCCTAACCCTAACTGGAGGGGGTCTTGGACATGTTGAACCTGGGGTCTCAGGTGGTGGAGCAGGAGCCACTCTAGGGTCTTCATGACGTGTGAGGTCAGGGCCACCGTTCTGAAGTCCTCTATTTGGCTAGGGTGTGGTTTTTTGGGGACTAGAACTATGCATGATGTCTTCCACAGGGAGGGCACCTTCCCCTGACAAAGGCTCATGCCAAAGATGTGCAGGAGGGGCTCCCCCAGCTCAGCAGCACAGGCCTTTAACATCCTGGGACACACACCGTCCGATCCAGCTGCTTTGCTGGGTCTTAGCTGCCTCAGCTCCCTGCTGACATCCTGTCTGGTGATGATGGAGGCATCCATGACCTCCCCCCTGACTGCTGAGGATGGGTGTTGAGGGGGTTGAGAGGGGAGCAGGGCAGTTAGGAGACACATTAGCATCACGTATGATGTATGAAGTAAAAACAAATTTTCCCACATAGCCATGGCAGTGGATATAGCTATAAATGGTTGAATGCCATAGTAATGTCATAGAACGATAAGAAAGCATATGAGAGTAGTAGGGAGATGCAAATACAGCATCTGCACCCACTGTGAGGTAAAAAACACTGTGTCAGACATGGGACTATAGCCAGAGACAATGTGCAGGAGATGCAGGAGCCAAGAGTAAAGCACTGAGTTTTGGTAGATTTCCACAGACAGCCCTCACTTTGTGCACACAATAAGGTGGAGGAATGTGAACGGCAGTAAGGCAGCCAGTGTCCTCCAGTATCTTATTCTTTGTTCAAGTAATTTTGCACCTACTTCTGAGTTTTTCAAGTTCTTTGATTTGGCGGTCATACTTTTTTCTAAGACCTCCTGCATGAGACAAAACAGTAGAAAATGTGAGAGCTTTGGGTGTGTGATTATGTGACTGATTGATGACATGAATTGTCTCCAGTCCAGTTTCTCTTTTCTGACATTCTAATACATCCTAGTATTGTTATCATTTACCTTTTAAGATGAGCAGCAACTGCATATTTCTGCCACTGGAGGGCAGACTGAGTCCAGTTTAGTGAAATTCAATCCTGGTGTTTAGTACTAGAAGTGACAAAACCAAACGCCAGCTAAATTATGTTTTAGCATGGCATTTCTTTTTAAAATAAGATCTGAATAGAATTGGAAAGTAGCTGAAGTATAATGTGAAATTCAGTTTCACTTAATAGAGCCCCCCCGGTTATCTTACAGGGTGGGGAAGCAAAATTTACAATATTTTGAGGCAGGGATTGAAAGACAGTGTATGACCAATTAGTTTATTGAAAGTCATGAGAATTTATTTGCCACAAGAAAATTTACATAATAGAAAATGTTTTTATTCTATGTGTCCTCCTTCTTTCTCAATAACTGCCTTCACACGCTTCCTGAAACTTGCGCAAGTGTTCCTCAAATATTCGGGTGACAACTTCTCCCATTCTTCTTTAATAGTATCTTCCAGACTTTCTCGTAATAGTTTTCTCGTAATAGTGCTCATAGTCATTCTCTTCTTTACATTATAAACAGTCTTTATGGACACTCCAACTATTTTTTGAAATCTCCTTTGGTGTGACGAGTGCATTCAGCAAACCACACACTCTTTGACGTTTGCTTTCCTGATTACTCATATGGGCAAAGGTTTCTGAAAAGGTAGGGATTATAGTGTTAGGTATGATTATGACATCAATATATGTTTGGTTTCAAAACAACTGACGTAGTGCCTGCTGAGAAAAAACAACTAAATGTTCATTGTAAATTTTGCTTCCCTACCCTGTATAAGAGCGTGTTCAGCAGTAACATCTTTTGTTCAAGTGAGCAAGCCCGAAATCCACTTAGTTTTTATCTACCTAGGTTTTTTTTTTTTTTTTTGTACAACAGACATTAAATTGCCTTATTATAATAACTTAGAGTATGCAAATATTACACATTTCAGAAGTATTACTTAAAGGTGATTTTTAATTTATGATAGCTAATAACCATGACCTTATAAAAGCTGTGTATTACATCCTGATTTGATCCAAAATATTTGTGATTTGACAAGTACAAGCCTGAAATGCTAACTTGTGTGTGAACAGCGTCAAACGCAGATATTAGTCTGTGTGAATCCAGAGTAAAACCCAAATTAATTATTAACCCCAACTAAACTTTTGAATGAGAGGGGGGCTTTAAAACATCTGATGGCAACCTTTGTGTCACCCACACATCTGAAAGCATGGAATGTATTTACACTTTAGTATCAAATCTTATCTGTGACTCTTACAGGTCTCGTACATGTGAGTGAGATGTCTGCTTCACGGGTTGAAAATGCATCTGAGCTTGTGGATGTGGGAGAACAGGTGTGGATTAAAGTCATTGGGAGAGAGGTAACACATGCACACACACACACACACACACACACACACACACACATATATAATAACCAGTGTAAGTGACGTCAGAGCCGGGTGACTGCAACTTTCTCTAACTGTAACTCTCAGATTCATGGTGACAAGGTGAAGCTGTCCTTCTCCATGAAATCTGTCAATCAAGGAACAGGGCGGGACTTGGACCCCAACAATGTTATGGCCGAGTAAGTGCTTACTGTTTCAATATATGTGTATATGATTGTGTTAATGCCATGTACACTCTCTTCTAGTTAATGTTTGAAAACATGGTTTGTCTTGTGATTTGACTTGTTTCAACATGAATCATGTGACTACTCACTTGTTTGTAGGACCTTCATGTGACTTACCATTTTGACTTTAATGGCCTGAATGGCTGAAATATATGGGCATGTTTATACTGTCAGACATATTAAAGGCATTTCAGTTCATCACCTTCCTATGTGCCTCAGTTTCTTTTCAGCAAGATTATCATCTGTGTGTTTGTTTGCAGGCAGGACGCACGAAGACGAAAACAGTTTAAAGACCACACAGGCAACAGAATCACACTGGAGGCTGTACTCAATACAACATGTTCAAAGTGTGGCTGTAAAGGTACAACGTCCACATGAAGGTCTTAAAAACACAGACAGCATGTTTCATGAGGGCTGAGAACAAAACTTATCTACTTTTGTGGCACTGAATTAATTCTTTTATCAAGTATTAAAAATTACTTGTTAGTCACTGAATCTTAAAACTTTGTATTTCATCAGGGTCAGTACATGCAACACTTACACAGCTTTAATATATCTTTTTTTAATTAATGTTTTGATGTTATCAAACAGCAAACCAGGGAGATGAAACATGACACTGAGTTAGAACAGATAAGTTAAACCAAATGATAGTAATTAGGTTTACCTTGTTGATATAGTTATTAAACTACTTTTTCTGTAAGAAAATAACAGAACTACCATACGGTTGGAAAAGAGTGTGCAATGTAATTTGGAAAAATACAAAAAATAATAAATGGAAAAAGTCTAAAATGTAGTCACATGCATCCACTAGTTATGTAGTTTTCGTAATTACTTTCAACCTACTTTTAGTGACAAACTTTTTAGCACTAGTCATGTAATCATTTAATCTTATTACCTATTATGGTGAAATTTTGTCATAACTATAACATGAATTAATTTCATTTAATTAAAGTTAAAAAAAAAAATAATTATGTAATTTCACAGGACCCTCAATCTGTGACCTTTGGCCTCCAATAATCCATTCATTCCTAAAACCAAGTCAACAAAATCCCCTCAAAGCGTCCCTGAGATACAGTGTAAACAGAGACACAGACTGTTTAGGATCTGTTATGTAAGCCATAGTTCCAATATCAGTATCTACATTGTTTCAATGACATTAGCCTGGCCCTATGTCTGAAATGTACAGTTTAAAATAGCTTCACATGTGTGAATCATCTGTCTTTTCAGGTCACTTTACCAAGGACTGCTTCTCCACTCCGGGCTTGCAGTACGCTCTTCTGCCTGAAGAGGACGACGAAGAACCCCAGCAGCAGACCTCGACCTCTGCAAAAAGACAAGACTCAGAGAAAAAG
Organism: Sphaeramia orbicularis; assembly: GCF_902148855.1. Classification (NCBI taxonomy): domain Eukaryota; kingdom Metazoa; phylum Chordata; class Actinopteri; order Kurtiformes; family Apogonidae; genus Sphaeramia; species Sphaeramia orbicularis. Next base: position 10,668,987 of record NC_043967.1, on the reverse strand, counting down.
AAGAAGAAAAAGAAGGTGAGAATGTGACAGCTGATGTCTCAAGTGGCTATTAGTTTTTTATCATCTCTCCTCCATCTTTGTGTTGCTGTCTGTCTGCTGTGAGTCATCTGATGCCACAACCCACACGTCTCAGAGTGACAATGCACGCCTGCAGTTTTTGTGTGGCAACAGATCCACGGCAACTTCCACACATCTGTCAAAAATGTTGTTAGAAAAATACAGATTGTTTTAATGAAACACAACCATTTCTTTGTGCTTTGTGTAGAAGTTCATTGTGAAACAGCTGTCATCTTTTTTAAGTTTAATGAATTTGCTTCAACTTGTTTGTCTTCCAGGAGAAAAAAATGAAGAAGAGGAAGAGGGAAAGAAAGGAGTCAGAGAATGACAGCAGTGGCAGCAGCAGTAGTGAATGCAAATCCAAGAGGAGGCGCCACGATCACAGTCATGACAGAGAGGACAAAACTAAGAAAAAACACAAAAAACATAAGTCTCACAAACACAGCTGAGGCACATGACTGCACAGCGACAACACATTGCAGCTATGACAGACACATGAAGGGGAAGTGGGCAGAAACAGACACAGTGACAGACTTCCAGCAGCTTTTAATATTTCCACCAAACTGCTTAGAATAGAAACACTGTTAATTTTAGTAAGGCTGTCACTGTACTTGAATATACCACGTTTATTATGTCAGGTAAACAGCATATTCCATTTGGATACTCTGAATCAGGACTTTTTTTTCCCCAAATACAGTATTTTCTGACTAATGCATGATATTTTGGATTTTTTTTGGATGTGTATATAGGATTTAATGCGCCCTGTTACGATCGGCTGGAGTAGAGACAAAGATCCTTTCTGGTCTTGATGCATGCTGCAAAGAAAAGTCTACATTTCTGGTAGGAAGGAGAAATAATATGAAAGAGGACAGTAACAGTTTTATCAATCAAAATGCATGTCTTTTCCAGAAGGTGTCTAAGAGTGGGAGGCTGAGTTCACACAGTGGAACATCTGCCACCATTTGAAATCCCTCTTTTTAATCAGAGTATGAACAGCTGCATGTAGAAAAGAATATCAGTGGAATTTATGGATTCACTTTCATTATCCATGGAGGCAGCTTGTTAGGAATTTAGTCTTTTTTTGGAAAAAGACAAAACAGACAGTCACTTCATAATCACTGGAGGACTTCTTAGATATAGCAAAGCAAGAGAGCCCGAAAAGGAAAGTGCCGTGGAAAAAGAAAAAGCCCACAGGCAAAAACTCCCACATGTCCTGAAGTAACCTCTGGCTCAGCTCAGCAGGAGGAGTATCCACATCATCTGTAACCGGATACGTGCAAGCAATATGCAACCAAGTGGCTATCCCACCTGGAATCCATGTATTGTTTTACAACTATCTGGTTTCCTCTGCTCTGTCAAATCCCATTAGGAAGACGAGTACAGCTGATGAAATACATACACATGATCAGTAAAGAGAAAGCCGCATGCCCACAGACATAGGAAACAGTGACGACACAGACAGGAAATCAAATGTCGCATACATGAGCATGACAGGAACCTCATGCTATGGTGATAATCCAGAGTTCGTCCATCACATATCGTGCGTTCATGTGTACCTTCTGATTTATGTTTGTTTATGTTGCTTCTTTGTTCAACACAGTCCACACTTCCTGCATGGCAGCTGCTAACTCCATTAAAAGTTTTTTTATTTGTGATGGTTAAAAAAGGCCTCTTGATCTCTTTGTTCGTGGACCTTGAGCCTCTTGTTGTTCCTGTAAGCGTCTTTCCCCAGGGGATCTAAAGCACAACACACCACACCATTCTCATGAAAGTCCACCCTGGGGTCATATCAAGTGTAATGTTTACTAAGAAGGTAGGGTTTAGGTGGGGTCATTAGTAACAAGGTTTTAGAAAGATGACGCCTTTTCAGTTTAAGATAAGGCAGCAGAAGGGAGCTGACATTTTGTTTCTTTTCTTTTCTGCTGTTTTGACCTAGTTTCCAAACTTCTAAAAGCAGGACTGTGATAGATGGTTTCCAGCTGCAGTGGTCTGTCATGACTCCAGGGTTCTCTTTTCGCAATCTCTACGGACTCAAGGAGAAAAAACACTCTTCATTTCCCTGAAATCATTTTCCTCATTATCAGACTCAGCTTTATTGTCATTCAATCAAAGGCACATGATAGAACAAAATATAGGTACCCAGGTCTCAGTGTTTGTAACATGGGAAATATAAAAGGATAAAATATGAAATATATAAAAGGTAAATAGGATAGTCTGCTTTTTAGCTTACTGGCCGACAGGCTGTAAGCTATTGTCGTCATGCAGCGTCCGGCAGCATCGTTGTTGTCTGTCGTCATTGTCTGTCGTCATTGTCTGTCGTCATTGTCTGTTACAAAAATTTCAATTGTCTTCTTCTCCAAAACTACAATTCCGATTGACTCTTCAATCTTGGTATACAGCTTCTTTATAATGATGCCAACAAAAGTTAGTGAAAGTATTTGGATCCAGATCTGATTCTGGATTTGGTGCCACTTTGAAAAATGTCCCCATTATAAGAGATAGGAAGTGGATCGATGCAATAACTCAGTAAATATAAATGATATCCAGTGTAAATTTCTCCAGTCCAGCCCTGATGGGGAGATGACCAAAACATAATGGCCACATGCTGATCAGGATCTTCTTCTGGATCTGGGAACTTACGGAAAATTAAACATGGGCTCTTACGGGGAAAAAAATTTCAATCTTCTTTTTCTCCTAAACTACAGTTCTGATTGACTTCAAACTTGGTATACAGCTTCTTTATGATGATGTCAACACAAGGTATTGAAATTATTTCGATCTGGATCTGATTCTGGATTTGGTGCGACTTTGAAAAATGTTCCCATTATAACAGGAAGTGGATTGATCCAATAAATCAGTAAGTATCAATGATATCAAGTTGAAATTTCAATTTTTTACAGATCTGATTGGTAAATGACCAAAACATGGGCTATTTCTGTAATATAATAAATACACATAACTGGGTGATAACAAATGGCATCTGGATACATTTCCCAAAGCTTTTCATTTGGCCGGTAAGCTACAGGGCCATTGGTCCTATTTTTTAATGATAACATCAACCTGTCCAGGGACTACAGTATAACCTGGCACACTACATCTCTCCTGTTTAAGGTTAATGTATATTGTGCATTGCCCCTGTCTAGATAAATAAGTAAAATACAAAAATAAACACTACCACAAAAGAGGCAAAAAAACCCCCAAACTTCTTAATATGTACAAAATTACACAGTATGCAGCAACAGTACAGTTAAAGTGATGGTGCATGTAGCAGCAGCAACAGTGACAGTATTTTCAGATGTTTTCTGAATGTTTAGTATGTCCCTGAGGCTCCATAGCTGAAATAGTTAACTTGTTATATTTTGCTTCATAAAATAAAAATAATTGTATTATATGTGTGTACTTTTGCTATTTGTATCAAAGTGTTTGATGCTTTTGAGATGAGCTTTTGTTTTAACTAAAGTGACATAAAATACAAGTAGCATTTTATTTACAAAAAGCCATTGTTGGTTAGAAACGCCTTCTCAGATTTGGTGTACTTTATTTTCTGTCACGTAAATAACAAAAAGCGATGATGGATTGAAAGAATTTACAGACTCCAGTTGAGACTGACATAAAGTTATATTAATGTCAAGTCTGTGTTATTTATAGAGAATACACTCAACATATGATAACATACTGATGGTGGTGTAAATTATTGCCTCCGTCCAGATATTTTTCTTCAACATCAGCGTTTTATTCAATATTTTTCATTTGTTCAATGATTTTTCCTGTTTCTTGTAAAAGTGTTCATCAAACTGGGGATAGTATCAGACACCAGGTGCAGGGCCTATAATTATTTCACCAAAAAAAAATTAAAGACACAAAATTTAATTTCACAAGAACTGAAGGCTAGCATTTCCTTGTAATTCAACTGGTCTGCAAAAGCAAGTTTTTTTCCCTCCCATTTTGTTCTGAAAGTGGTTCTAAAACAAAACTCGAGTTTTGAATTTCACTTTTAACTTCTCAGACTGTTATTTCTCACTGTCACAGAATTTTTACTGATTGGAAGTAAATCTAATTGTTTTTTTCTCTTGGCAACATTAGCGTGAACCAGCAGAGCTTCACCATGTTGGATAAAAAGCTGTTATCAAGTAAACACCAGTTTCACCTCCCAGTCCCAATCAATCCTTATTTCACTGTAACTTAAGTGTGCAGCAACAGAAAATCATTTAGGACTGATAGTGGTTCTCAAAAACCTTCAAACTATAGCTTTTTTCCTCTAATCTCTTTGTCTGCCCTCTTTGGCCCTGAAAACTTCTAGAGATAAGAAGTTCAAACTACTTGTTAATTCCACATAGACAGTGTAAACCTTCATGTCATCAGTGCATTTGTTTTTTGTGACTAAATTCTACTGATGAACAAACACAAGAGTTACATCTTTTTGCTTCTGTAATCTGTGTCCACCAAGCTAACCACCGGTACCAACCTAAGAAAAACAAAAATGAGGAACATAAGTGCCATAATTTGTTGTTTAGTTATATTGTTTTCTGGGTAGTTTTGTTTATGTCCTGGACTTTAACATTCAGTTAGTGATATTTAGGGACATCTAGTGGTGAAGTTGAACATTGCATATGACTCATAACCCACCACCCTCACGTATGGCAGCTGCAAAAATGCTAAAGTGTTTGTTTTGTCTGTTCTGATCTTTTTAGTCAAGGGAAATTAACTCCACATTCAAACATACTGTAGTAGTTGACAATCATTCACCTTAACTCTGGATGCCACCCAATATAAACAAAAAAGAAGAGGAAGTGTGTTCTGAGCTACTGTAGAAACATGGTTATCTGCTCTGTTTGTACACATGAACAACTCATTCTAAAGTAACAAAAGCATGTAATTTTTGTGGGATTCTACACTAATGAAACTGTATTTATATTTGATTTCTGTGACTATATCATCCTACATCATACTGGACCTTAAATTACTTATTTTGTACTTTCTGTCTTGACAACAGCCTGTGGATTTGAAATCCTCTGCAAGTCTGCAACGCTTGGCATCAGTTTCCTCATATTGAAGAAGTCCTTGTTATGTATGCATTAAGTAGGGTCATCCTTCCTTTTTTTTTTATAACAATAAGGCGTTTGTGTTCTTATACAACTGGCAGATTTTCCATGCAGAATGAGCCTGGATGATCATAGTTGTAAGTCTGTATTGTGTGTATCCTCATTCACCCTATGTTTAGTTGGCGTCTGTCTGTAGCACATGACACCAATCTAGTGTGTGAGGCTATGATCCTGATTTAGAAGGCATACACCCCTGACGCACAAGTACATCACACACCAGTGCAGCAAGTACAAATGCAAGCTATAACAACATTTTCCCCTCACCTAGCCAGGGCAAAGGTAAGATGTACCCTCCACGCACACAAACACACTCACACATTCACACAAACACACACTGTTAGAGCTATAATTACACCAGTGTGAGTCCCTCTAAAACCATCTGTGATGGAAAGTGTGCTCACACTCACTGGACTTCTTTAGCTGGATATAAATGTGTTGATCTGCTGAACTCTTAGGCCCATGTGGTTTTTTTTTTATATCTACATTGTAAAAACTGAGATGAGGGTGAATTTACACTTATTCAATGAATAAATGCAACATTTACTTAACCCTTTAAGCGCAAAAATCACAATATTGCAACAAGCAACATAAGTGAATGAAACAGACAGCTTTTGGAAATCTTGATATCAAAATGTAATAGTTTTTGAAAAAAAAAAAAAAACTCTGGCGCCTAAAGGGTTAATAAAGTCGGCTTAAGGTTCAACATTAACCTGAATGAAACTGATTGATACACATTTTAACCAAAAATATAACGACGAAATACTGACCAGATTTTCAAGTAGGAAATTAAGGAAGTTGTTACATTTTTAAAATAAAATTTGAGAAGAAAATAAATGCTTAATGACAATTAAGGATTAAAAATCTGCCATTGCCGTTGATTGGTGACTGTTATCTGATAATCTTGATGAAAAGAAGTCATCCTGGAGCAGTGTTAATGTTTTTTAACACATTGTCCAACCATGTGGACATTTCTATTTTTATTATTTTAGGTCTCAAGTCATCAAACTATGAAATTCAGGTACCATGCTTATCATGCTGTCTTCAAAAAAAAAAAAAAAAAAAAAAAAGCAGACCTGGCATTAAAGAGTAAAGTAAAAACAACAAGTACTTGGAATTTATTCAGTGTTTCATACAGTGGAAAGAACCATTAGAAGAGAGGGATGAGGGAAAAAAATGAGCTCACAGTCAGCAGTAATGTTAATACTGAACATATACAGTATGAAGGGGTGTCGGAGGGATCAGCATCACTTTAATTGGCCTGAGCTGAGGTGGTCTTCAGGGGTTGGGGGCTTTAGTTGTAACAGGATTGTAACAGGAGGGGCTCAGTGGTGGCGTCTACTCCGCCTTCTCGTAGAGACGTGTGGCAACAATATCTCCCATTTTAAGTGTCTGCGGTGAAGAAATGAAGAGAGTTAAAAGACAACAAGCACACACATGTCCACTGTGATGCCACATGTATGTGTTTGATTTGAGCACTGACCAGTGTGAGGTTGTTGCCGCTGACCTCCCTGACCAGACTGGTCTCTTTACCGTCCCACTTCTGTACGTGCACCAACTTCCCGTCATCTACTGTCACTATGGACTGCAGCCAGCAGCGAGACAAACAGAGGAAGTAAAATACACGTTAATTTACAATCAAGGTACCATCAATCAATTCAGAGATAACTACAGTGTTTTAAAATTAGACCTCAGACTGGTCATTGTTGTAAACTATTGGTATTGGTAGAACTTGGCTTATTATAGCTAGAATCACCTGTTTTTTTACAGTTAGGTTGAAGCTCAGTCTTGTCTTGATTTTTTTTTTTACTTTGATGCTTCATTTGAATTAAGTATTTGATTCAGCGTTTATCCAGTTTCTAATGAAGTGAAAGACTTGATTTCTGACAATGTCATAGTTGATTAGAGCTGATTCCAGCCTGCTCTAAACAACAGTTACATTAGCCTTTAAATATGCTCTATCATCAACTATAAATGTGTCATTTTTATACATTTAATATGTAAATATACCTTTACTTAAGCTTGCATATGGTTAATAAACAATGCAAGGTACGAAATGTGAAACACTGAGTTATAGCAGGTTCAGACAGAGGATGAGAGGTGTTTCATCATGGACCTCAATTCAAAGGGAACAGAGACGTTGATATTTTGGGCTTGTTTTATAACGACTTCCAGGCACTTGGAACAGACCTATAGTTTCTGGTTATTTAGCAAATTAGCATTTCAAATGTGATTATGATTAAATGACCCATGTATTGATTATATTAGGACAAAACAAAATGTAATAATCTGCTATTACCATTTAAAACTATTTAAAAATCTAACAAATCTACAGAAATTAGTATATGCACAATATTTATGTGATGATTCTATGTATAACAAATAAATTTCAGAGGATACTTTTTTTTTTACACAAATACTTCATTAACATATTTATGCTATAAATGTTAAATAATCAAATCCTGTAGGAATGGATCAGTGTCTTCTATCCCCAACATCTGAACAAGGTGAAGCTTCCCTGACTTAAGTCTCATTTTACAGTTGTAAATTTGGACTGACCCCTGACCCTATCTGTAATCCCTGACCTTTTTGACCCCTGGCCTCAACCTCCACAAACAAAAATGACGACCCCCAACTGGGAAGAAACCCAGAGGTTTCTTTCATCACCCTAATGCCTGCACTGATCAGATATTAATGATTACTTAAGTGTTAAAAAAAAAAAAAGGGGGGGGGGGGGGCAGTCAAACATCCACTATCTGCTTATCTGCCCTCAAGCCCGTGACCTTTGACCTCTTACCTTAACTTTTCTGTCGTCTGCGGTGGTCTCGTCAAACTCCTCTCCGAGTTTGAAGCTGAGTTCTGTGGTCTTAATGCTACTCTCCGTCCTCACCGTAACCTTGTCATCATCAAGGGAGATAATAGTGGTGGGCTTGGTCATGTTGCCGATTTTACGTGTAGCAAAGCCCACTCCTGTGGAAAAAAAGACAACACCTCAGAGACAGAAAATGGACTGATAGGACAAATAACCCTAATGCTTTACTTTGCTAGAATGCCTTAATCTGGCTGTCAAATCAAATATGCAAAATACAGTTCAACTATATATACATTTGTTGTCATTTTTCATTATGACTGTGAATAAATACATGTTCTTTGCTCATGTGAATGTTGATAGGCTGTTAGATGTGTAACCAATCAGACAGTGGTGTTGGGGTGGGAAGTTCCTCGAATAGTGACTGCAGGCAGGAGCTGTGTTTCCATAAGACGAGAGGTGAATTTGAAGAAAACTTTTGAAAAGTCACAGAATTGAAAAACAAAGTAAATGGGAATTGTTCTTTGGAGTGAATAAACTAGGGAGTGTGATGTCATCAGTGGCGCTACAGGCTACATTCCACAATAAACAGAGTAAACTCACATTAGCGGTTATATTTGAACAATTTATGGGCATATCTGGCAATCAGCTGATGAGTCACTAATTAAATGTTTGCTACATCAGAACAGAAATAAAGTGCTTCCCATTAGGCAGATTAACTATTGTTTTTTTTTTTTTTTTAAAACAGGCCTTATCTTATCTTATCTTATCTTATCTTATTTACCGGTTATTGTGTTTTTTACTCTATTCACATAATTGTAAAAATACTGAATATCAGATCCAATAATCTGATAATCGCACAATTCCAATCCCTAATGTTATTATTATTATTATTATTATTATTATTATTATTATTATTATTATTATGGACCGCTGTTTGGAAGAATAGCTGTTGCAACAGTAATAAATAATGAGGTTGGGGGATCTAATAATAAAAATAATAAAACAAATAAAGAATGTCACACCATTCCATACACTGCTGCAACACTTTAATTTTAGGATATTGTTTAATTCTGTCAAATATTTCAATGAACCCTTTAACATTAAACGATACAAGGCATGTTTTCAGAGAAGTAGCAGTAGATATGGGTTTGCCCTCTGGCTCTCCTTCAGCGGACACTCTCTAATCTCTATTTGCCTACTGTCCAATTTTGCAACATGTTCTTCAAACACTGTATGCCCCAGTGACCCGGCCGCACGTCTGGGCTTGTGTGTGTACTATACACTTACACTCTGGGTGTGTTTGTACATGTATGATCTGATTGGTTAACAGTGACACACAACTTCAGTTGCCAGAAAATGAAAATCTCTTCTTTAAATAAAAGCTGACAGTCCAGTTTATCTAGAGAGAGCTAATCCATGGTTAAAACTGCCACTTTCCCATGTGTGTGCAACACAAAGTCACTTTGTGTGTGTGTAGTCGCCTCATCGATCAAACGTAACGCGGTCAGAGGTTGAAGTGTTTCTATGGGGACCAGAGCAGACTGGTCGATTGTAATATGGCCCTAGGGGTCAGTGGGCATGAATGTCCCCCACTCACTCTCTCACGCACACGCACACGCACGCACACGCACACACACACACAAAGTCACAGTTTAGTGTCATTCTTTGGGGTAATAAAAGTCCACCTGCCCCCATCACACACACATACTTTGAAACCCACTTTACCCGTACATTCTTGTCCCATTCGTCTCAGTAGCTGCTCCTTTGGCTTTGGGACAATCTTAATATTCAGCTCCTTCCATAGTCTTAAACAATGAGCAGCTTTCAGTTAAGGTCACCCACATTGTGCTCAAGTGTGTGCATGTTAATGTGCTACTTTGTGTGAGTGTGTGTGTGAATGCAGTCCCCAGCCAATCCCAGTTTCCCACAGTGGGGTTGTGAGATTCTCGTCTGAACCCCTCCCTAATGTTAAGGCCATGTGGTCAACCACTCTTTCCCTTTTTTGCATCCTCTCCTCATGGTTTCTCTCTATCTTTTGTCCTGCTTTCAGCTTCTCTTCCTCTTTTTTCTTCCTACCATCTGTTTCTTTTTTGTGGCCCTCTATGTATTGACTTTTCCCACGCTCCAGCCGCATTTACATTCCCTTAAACTGTGTAAGTGCGTACACACAGCTTGGATACTTAACCCCATTTCCACATGTGCGCACATGCAGCGCTGCATCCTCTCATGTTACATACGCATGCGCACACACACACACATACACACACACATGCTGATACAGAAATGCAGAACTCACCCAGCTCCTTCATGTAGTCATCAAATTTGTCACTGCTCTTCAGGTTCCATCTGCCAACGAAAGCCTCAGCCATTTCTGCAGTAGAGTGAGTGGAGAGTGTGGGAAGAATGAGACGGTGTGTATGTGTGTGAAGAGAAGCGAGGGAGCGACAGAATGAGAGAGGAGTCAGAGAAGCACAGAAACAAGAGCCAGAACTGCAGGCTGTGCTGCGATCCTACTGGCTGTGCTTGAACCGGCTGTTCATGACGTCATCAGAGGGTGTCAGGGAGTGCAGGGGAGGAGGAGGGGGGAAGAGAAGGAGGAGGAGGAGGACTGACGAAGGGGGAGATGCACACAAAGACGCACTAAAAGAATGACTGTTAGGGGGATACATAGACCGTTTTCTGCACACACGGCTACCATATGATTCCCCATGTTTGCTTGCAATCACACGATTTTAACTATAAAGTAACAGAGCTCAGGAACAAACCAGTACTGCAAATTTCCTGATCGAGACCCAAACCCCAATGAAAGACTCTGGAATGTGATCAAGAGGAAGATGGATGGTCACAAGCCATCAAGCAAAGCTGAGCTGCTGCATTTTTGCTCCAGGAGTGGCATAAAGCACCCAACATTCTGTGGTGGCAAAAGTGCACACACAGCAAGACTGGTAAAAGCAGCAGTATCTCCACTCATCATCCTTATCCCAGTAAAAGAGAAAAAGTACACACTCTGAAATGTGCTCAAATACTTTTGAAGGATATTTGTGTTTGTGTGCAACATGGCCTGAGCCTGACTGTATACTTCAAATCAAATAAAGAATATATTTAGAACAATTATCAACTTTGCTCAAATGTGTTCATCAGCTTTCAACATCAGCATCTCAAGTTCAAACATGATCTTCTCCAGGATCCAGTCTTTCCATCTGGCCTTTCTCTTCTTATACATAGTTACATCTCTCATTTCATTCATTCATTCATTTTTTTGAAGGGGTAGTGGAGTTGGCAGGGACTTCGTTTGGGAACCAGAGAGTCACTGGTTGAAGTGGAACTTGCATCTGGAGAGATGCCAGTTCACCTCTTGGGCACTGCTCTTGAGCAAGGCACCGAAACCTAACTACTCAGAACACCTAACCATGTGGAAGCCCATTCGCTCTGACACCTCACTACACATTAAGTACATGTATATTGGTCCTGTTTGTGTATGAATATGTATTGGGCTTCTGTGTGTGTATAAAATAACAGAGGGGAATTTATGCAACGAGGGACGAATACTGGCATTTCTTCCTTCTTCCTTAAGATGAATGAATGAATGGATGGAATCAGTCAAATAGTGTTTCCTCCACTGGGTTATTATACAAACCACTGTTAAATCTAGCTCAATATTAGCTGGAATGTCTTATGAGGACAATATATAGGATATATTTTCTTTTTCTAATGGAAAAAAAAGATTGAGAAGATTATTTTTCTTTCCCAACAACAAAGCCTTTTGACTTTCAGTAACTTCCCCTTTTTTTATCCAGTGAAATAAATCACTACCACTGCAAGCATAAATATTGTAATTTAACTTTAATGCTCTGTGTCTTAAAAAGATCTGACCCAGATACATATGAAATAAAACACTGCAGTGTGTGGTGTATTGTTGGGTTCTGCTTGTAGTTTGTAAATCATGTTTTTCTGTCTTATGTTGTGAATGGTTCAACTTCTCGTGCATCATGTGTACTCTGACCACACAGCCATCATGTATGATCAGGCAAAAATATTTTAAAAAGAAAGAACTGTGAAGGGAAGGGCCAGTTAGTGCAACAGGGCCAAAGTAAAAGAAGTCAAGCTTGAAGAGAATAAAATGTGAAGGGAGGGGGGTGGAGGGGCTCCTGCTGAGAGAGCAAAAGGAAGGGGGAAAACGAGTGGGGGAGGTGGTGATTGATTTTGTTTCGGGTGGGGTTGGAGATAATGGCCATCGTAATCCTTTGGATTCCTTTTCTTTTCTGTCTGTTCTTCTTTTCTTTCCTCTCCCTTTTGCTCCACCTGCTTTTGCACTTAGTTCCCCCTCGCTGGCCCAGAAAAAACAGAGACGGCGATAAAGACACAAACACACGCCAGCTTGTAAACACAAAAACACACATATGCAATGACTGCAGTCAGAGCGACAGAAAAGGCTGAAGGCGTATGACTATAGTACACACACATGGTTCATATGGCCTCTATGCTCCACATATGTGGAACAAACTTCCAGAATCAGCTGAAACACACAGTTTATTTAAATCCAGGTTAAAGACCCACCTGTTCTCAGCTGCATTTGAATAGAGTTTTTATTCAGAAGTTCAGATCTGTATTGTTTCTTTTCAGCTTAAAGTTTTTATCTGTTTTATCTATTTATCTGTTTTGTTTTTTCCTTTTTTTTCTCATGCCTATACTTTCTATTGCTTCCCTGCTGTAATGCTTTTAATGTTTTATGTAAAGCACTTTGAATTTTCTTGTATATGAAATGTGCAACAGAAATAAACCTGCCTTGCCTTATATGATGAGGCAGCATCACACAAACTTCTACATATTACCTCACCATATTGTCCATATTGTCAAACCATGACCTTAATTTGACTTCAAGGTTAATTCTACCCAATTTTTAATACCAATCTATATGGAAATGTAATACATGATATGCTGTATATGTCCCTATTGTAGATTAAAAGTAGTGTTGCCACATACGTACGTGTTAATACACCTTAAATAATAGTATGAAAATTTTTCTATTTTCTACTTATTTTTGGTTTACATGGTATATACAGCACTGTGGAAAACTCTAAGGCTAACATTAGTTTTGTCGGTTTAGTAAAGTTCAAATGACCACACATATGCTTTAGTCAGTCTCTGTATTAAGATCCAATCTGATATATCTGAAGTATTTACAGCAGGAAAAACTACAGCAGGAAAAACTACAGTTTTATATTAAACGATATTTTGTAGTGACAGGGTGGACATGCTAAGCTTGACAACATCCAAGTACAAACACAAAATGATAAAAAAAAAATTTGAATTGTAAATATAAGTACTAAATGTTCTCGTAGGTTTGTTTCCACCTCCAGTGAAGATACTCAATCTGATGATGATGTCATCAGTGATGTCATCGACCAGATTATTAAAGGGGTGATTCCCCCAAAGTGACAGGGTGGGCAGCAATTTCAAGGACACATGTAGAACATTACATATTATTATGAAAACAGAACATATAAATGATCCAAATGACTTGTTTTATTGAAAATCTTGTTAAGTATAATGACAACATCTAAAAAGTTTTTTTTTTTTTTTTTTTTCATTTGAACACTTATTAATCTCACTAAAGTTAGAAGGGCAGTGTTGGGACATGCCCAAATCATGTACATTCCCTCAAGGAAAATTGTATAAAACAAAAAACAGAAAAAAAAAGTCACATTTCAAGAGGTTTAAAATTGTACTGATGTATGTGTAAGTCCACTAATAACAAAACCCCAGAATTTCATTGCTTTGTAATGTGTTGATGGTGACAGTTAGATTCAGCTGGGGGACACCAAAAGCACCGCATAGTGATATTGACCCATTAACCTTATTTGACTATAGCTACGTTAAAAGTATCAATAATAATATAGTTAAATAATATTGTTAGTCCGAAATATTTCTATGTCCATTAATGATCAACTCAAATTTCAACATCACAACAGGCCTAATCATATTTCTTAACAGAAAAAATATCAGCAGAGTGTTGTAATAATAAGTAATATGTCTTCAATATCAGCTGAGTAGGCAGTCCTGCACATTCCTGATCAGGAGATGTAGACATATGCGTCCCAGATGACCTCCAAATGTATCGTAACTGATGAGATTTAAGGGTGTCCTGAATGCATCCTGAGTGTGATCACACCTGCTATTAAAGCTGTTTGGAGTATTTCAGGATCATGTTAGTGTCAGGTCTGAACAGGGCCACAAAGAGACTAAATAAGACAGACTCCTAAAGCAGCTGTGTAGTTTTTTCTGTTCTAACTTAAGTCTCTCTTCAAACTGAAAACGCATGTCTGATCGTGCTGCCGCTTCACACTACTCAGCTCAGTTCACTGCAGCCAAAAACTTGTCACTTTCAGGAAGCATTTTAATACTTGATAAACATTTTACTGGCAGATTCACTATTTATAAAACAATAATAATCATATAGAACTTGTAACAGTGCTAAGGCTTAGCACTCTGTGGCATACCTTTAGAACTCCTGCAGATCAAACACCGTTATTTGGTATTAAAATCTTCCTTTTCAATATCAGATACATGCAAACAGAATTAGAAAAAGTAACATTCAGCAAAACAACTAACTATTTAAAATCTTTGTGTTTTAGTTGACCAATCTAAGTAAAATAAACCCTAAAGACAACAATAGTAACATCAACAGTTGTCACATTATAAAACTACATCAGATTAATAAAATCTGCTGATTTTCAAGGAAAAATATTAATGATATCATTTAGAAATTGTATTACAACAATTTTCATCATTGTTTTGTCATTCTGCCGACAAACAGCTGATGATGACTTGTGTTTTCCACCTTTCTGTCTAAGTTTGGTCGGTTAAACAGTCAGTGGTTAGTTAAACTGAATATTACTGTTGTTTGCATGTTTACAAAGGTCTTGTAAAGCTTGGGGTAACATCGACAATGTCTAAGGCCACAAATAAGCCAGTGTTTATTTTTCTTTAACCTATCCCAGTGCTATTTTTGTGGCAGCTCTCACATGATTTTTTTTCTCAACGTTTAACCTTTCTTAAATGATTTATCACCATTTATTGTAATATTGTCTTCTTTACTTTGCATTTCTTCAGTGAAAATCTGGTATTTTCCTGTATTTAATGCACTGATCATGTAGATTTTCACAAAAATTCAGATTAAAGTTGAGGGTTACTGTATCAAAAACAGAGAAAACTGAAGAAAAAGTGACTTTTTCAGCAAACGTATAAATAACAGGATATAAAACAAGTGTCTCCATCCACTATCATTTATCCAACTCCACGGGTTTTACTGGTGAATCAGTGTTGTAAAAGATGGCGGTGTTTCCATGTTCACTACGGAACCTCTGAACATCCAAATGGGTCATATCTGATGACCATGAAAAGATGACAAACTATATTTTACACCAATTATTTACATGGATAAATAGGATTAGTAGTCCAGAAGCTATTAAACATTTTACACCAGTAGATGGTTTTGGTCAGTGGTGAATGTTTGAGTTTTTATGGGTTAATTAACTATCTTGCATCAGATTAAACTGAGAACAAACCTGAGATTAGTCAAAAACTATGGCCGAGTCTGAAACACCTTTGACACACAGATCCACTCATTCATGATCATTATCAGATGATCTTTATAACAGCACAAACATTTGAAGTGCATGTTTAAACTCACCCTTCACACCACTATTTACACATTTACACGCTGCTGTTCTGAAACAGTTAAAGTGGAGTCAGTGGGAATTCTGTCACGTCACACCATGTTACACACCCTGTCCCTCTTCCCTTGTCCTCCAGTGGCCTCTTTTCTCTCCTTGTGAGCACTAAGTCTGAACGAGCACATGTGTGTGTGATGGAACGAATTCGTAGCGTGCATGAGTCTGACATTTGACATAAACAGGTGTGGAACAGACGCATGGAAAGAGAGAGAGAGAGAGGGAGAGAGAGAGAGGGAGAGAGAGAGAGAGAGAGAGAGAGAGAGAGAGAGAGAGAGAGAGAGAGAGAGAGAGAGAGAGAGAGAGAGGAGGTGAAAGGTCGAAGTAATCTAGCTCCGGTCTGGGATGTGTTCACTGCTTGTCAAAAACTGGGCAAGTGGTTTTTAAGTGTGTGTGTGTGTGTGTGTGTGTGTGTGTGTGTGTGTGTGCGTGTGTGTGTGTGATCTTATGCAATCTCATGATATAGTGCTCTGAGCGGTTTCACACGTAAAATTCCCTGCACACACCCTCTTCATAACAGCTTTCACAGATGCATAGTAAAAAAACTTCACATAGGTGGATTTAACCATGAATCCTGGTGTTGAATAAGCAGTGTCTGTTACAGTGGATCCCAGACTTATGCAGATCAAGACTCAAAAGATAAATGTTGTGCCTTTTAGGGACCAAATTTACAAAATTATGACATGAATTATACTTTTTATTTTGGTTTTCATCTTGTTGTGTCTTTTGTGTTGTTACATGTTTTGTGTATATTTGTTAATCTTTTATAGTGTTACCACCTCATTTTGTCTTTTACATGTTTTTAACACTTTTTCTCTGCCTCTGGGTCATTTCTATCTTTTGTGTGGTTTTCATTTTACTGTGTCTTTCACATAATAATAATAATAATTTTTTTTTTGTTTTTTTTATCTCTTATGTGGTTTTCATCTCATTGCATTATTAACCCATAAAGACCTAAACAGCCACCAAAATTATCTACTGATCTAAAATGTTTAATAACTTTTGATCTATTACTTTTATAAATACATGTAAATAATTAGTGTAAATGTAGTTTTTCATCTTTTCATGGTCATCAGATATGACCCATTTGGACGTTCAGAGGCTCCGTAGTGGACGTGGAAACACCGTCATCTTCTACAACATTGATTCACCAGTAAAACCCATAGAGTTTAATAAATGATAGTGGATGGAGATACTTGTTTTTATGTTCAGTTAATGATATATTTTCTGATCAAGTCACTTTTTCTTCAGTTTTCTCTGTTTCTGATATAATAACCTTCAACTTTAATCTGATCTTTAAAGAACATCCACATGATCAGTTAACTAAATATAGGACAATACCAAATTTTCACTGACAAAACACAAATTAAAGAAGATAATATTACAATAAATGGTGAAAAAAAAAATACTTAAGAGAGAAAAAATCAAAAGCTGCCACAAAAGTAGCACTTTATGGATTAAACAAACAAACAACAAATATAACTAACAATAATTTATTTCACTTAAAAAATGCAAAATGCAGAGGATAATATTGTGGAGGATAATATAATAAATGGTGATAAAACACTTAAGAAAGGTTAAATAGAGAGAAAAATATATTTTTGTAATTGCCACAATAGTAACACTGGGTCTTTATGGGTTAAATATTTGTGGGAGACACCCCTCTAAAAAGGAAACGTAAGTCAAGCTTCAGATGTGCTTCACTCTGACAGTTAAAGACCCAATCGAAACAGCTCTGTGATCCATTCTGGGTCCTGCCCCTATGTTTGGGAAGGGCAGGTCTAATGCAAAGTATCACAGAAATCCTACAAGAAGATCCCAGAGGGTGCAAAGGATTATTAGGCCCTATTTTATAAACAAAAAATGGCATTCCTAATCCTCTTTTTTTAGCAAGATAAAGGCCATATTATGTTTATACAGCACATAAGACATTTTAATCAAGAACAGAAATAATAATAATAATATACTAACACATACACATTGGCTGTTGGGGTCAAAAGAAACAACACACAAATTCTGCTCAGAGTTCCAACTACAGCAACATTTTTACCGGACAGAATCTGGAATTGATAAAACATGTGAATTGCTGATCATGACAAAAACTAGTATCTGTCTGTAACATAATCTGTTGAAACTGACAGTGACCTGATAAGTGTTCTATTTGTCCTGGCTTTCTCCCAGATGTTTGAGCGGGATGTAACGACTTACTGAACTAGACTGTTGTTAAGGTTGTTGACCGAAGACACGATTACTGCATAGCCCGTGTCCGCGTGATGTGTATTTGGCCTTTACACAGAAAACTTTATCCAGTTTGATTGTGTAAATATAGCCGGAGCTGACATAAGCACAAAGCTAAAATACTGAACGTGGTTTAATGCTTGTACTGCACAGGAACAAAAAAGAGAAAAAGCAATAAATTTAAGAATGTTCATATTTCTCTTAGGGCTTCTCTGTCCATCTGGTGTTTCTCAAATAATTAAACTAAAGTACAGATGTAGCCACTCCCTTAAACGCCCACTCACTTCTTCATCCATTTGGATTTTTCTATAGTCTTCCTCTTTGCTTTTCTGGCTGCACACATCTCATGTCACCTTCCATTCATATCACACTTTGCTGCAGTCATTCACCCTCCCTTGTCCAAACAGAGCTGGCATATTCAGATAAAAATTTAATGAATGGACGAGCAGCACATCAACAGACTCTGCAGAACTCAGATTACAATGGGGCAACCTCCTCTTTTTTTTGTTTTTTTTTTTGTTTTTTTTTTGTTTTTTTTTGTTTTACAGTGTGCTTGTTTATTTTAGCTTTTGGAGTTGGTACACACTAGACAAACACAGAGTATTCTTTCAATGTGTGTGTGTGTGTGTGTGTGTTACCTCAGCAGACTGACCTCAGGCTACACTCTTTAATTTGTCTTGTAAATCTTCAAGAGAACCAGCAGTGAGTTTTTCTGAGCCACCACCGTGAGTCAGTCTGGCAGATTTCCCTCTTCTTTGAAATTTCTTAAGTAAACAGAAATTTGATGTTATTAAATTTAAACCTGTTCGTTGTGCCTCAGCGTACTCCTGAAAGATTTATATTATAAATGTATTAAAAACCCATCATAATGGGCAAGTATTAGCAAGAAAAACTGTCAGTTATATATGCAATAGTGCTGCGGGAAACTTTGATTGTAGACAAGTAAAAGCATGTAAAAAAAAAAAAAAAAAAAAAAAAAAAAGGATTATCAGCAAAATGTAACTACAGTATGAAAAGTCAAAGTACACTGGCACCCATGAAGTTGTAATCATTTTAATTTTGGAAAAATGTATCTTTTTATTTCTATTAATATATATCAGTAATCACCTTTGACTGGGTTCATTGATGACACACTGATTCCCAGTTACATTTTATATATCGAGAATAAATCACATTGTCACAGTCATTTTGAAGAGGTAAACTTACTTCATTCCAACAGTGTAATAATATATGTGATGTTTCTGATTCATTTTACTGTTGTACATGTTTGAAGTTGAACTCATTCAAACTACCTTATATTCTGTTGGTCATTTAATATACAGTAATACATAATGTTCTATACGATCCCTATGTGGTTGTAGCATCTCTGTCCTGTGAGAACCATGTATCTCTAGGCCCGCTTACAGCTGATTTAATGTAAAAAGGATAATTTTCTCAACACATTTCATCATTTCAAACACTCAAAGCCAAAACACTTATGTCATGCTGTTTTCATTGTGATAAATTGCAATCTGAAAATAAAATGTAAGATGTCAGACTGACGTAGTGGGGTTAAAGTATAATATCTACCTCTAGGATGTAGCAGAGTAGATATATAAAGCTGCATAAAATGGAATCAACAGTTAGATGGTAAATGAATTCAAATTTCACTCAATCAAATAGACCAAAGCTAATATTACACTGAATCTAACATTTAAATCATTTATTGGTTACATTTTGTTTTCCAATTTCAGTTGAAGGAAAAAAATCAACAATATAATGTAGAGTTTACTTTAATGATAAAAGAACAAGGAAATGGCTTTATCTACTTAATTTTAACATTAAGAAAAAAATAATAATGAATTGTAATTGTGCACCAAATACACATATTCAAATAGGGCTGAAATAGTGGAAGTGAAAAAAGAAATAAATGAAATATAATTGATCTTTCTTTTTTCACTTCCACTATTTCAGCCTCACATGATGACACTTCTGTTGGTCACATGATTGCCATCCCATAATGCACTGAGGTTTTGTATTGTGGCCTGGTCACCCAGACTTAACTAACAAAGTATGTTCATTTTTGTGTCAGAGTGTCTTTTACCCGTAATCTGGCTGCTGTATTTTGTTTTTTACACTACTCACTTATTGAACATTGATTATTGATTCTTTGTGAAATCTTTACATTTTTGCTCTTATTTTTATACATTTCCTGCCCTTTAAAACATGTTTTTGTGTATATAAAGTTTAACACTTAGATAGTTAAAAAGTTGTCTGTAAATGAAAATATTTAGCTCATAGGTTCCATCTATTACATTAATTTATTTAAGCTATGTATGCAAGTTATTTAGATATTGCGAACAATGAGAAGTCTAATTAAAGTGGAAATGAATGTAGCAGAGCTCTAAAAGATACCAAATCTAAATATCTAAATGCCCAGAGACTAATCTGAATTAATTTCTGTGAAATGTTTAGTAGATCTAACTACATATTTGGCTAACATGTGATGAGTTTAAATATAATTTTTTATCAATTTAGTTTGGTTACATGTACAAAGCATCATTTTGTTTTCACTTTAGATATTTTTTTCATGCAAAAAAGCAGAAACAGTGCATTCAAGTAATTTACAAGCATCTGATATGTATAAATACCTTGTGCTTGAGAGAAGCCCACTTCATTACAACCCAGTGTGTATCTGTGTTACTTTGTCCATGCCAAACTGCTCCCCGCCTGCAGGGAAATAGGTACACTAGCTCCCTCTGTTGGACACTAACTGGTACTGCATTATGCATATATTAACCTCAGTGACACAAGATTGTAGTCTTTTCAGAGAAATATACATATTCAACACTTCCCCTGCCACAAAACAGAAACAGCTCTATTTGAACAATGTAAAACAAAGAAAAAATACAAACTGACCCCCTAATTCCAAATGATATGTTCCATAAAAAGCCTGAAAATGTAAAAAAAAAAAAAAAAAAAAAAAAAAAAAAGCACACCCTCAGTTCCACTCTAACAAAAGAGTCTGGAAAAACATATCCAATTGCAAGGGGGGAGATATAGGTTGACCCCAGCACATTTTAATTTAGGCACACACTCACAGTTGGCTGTCAGTAGTGAATCCAGGATAGTGAACCGGACAGAAGCTGCTACTTCCTGATTCAATATTAACCGTATCCTTGGAGACAGACCCATAGGGGGCAGTTTATTAAAAGATAAACCGGACGCTGTGCATGTGTGTGTGTGTGTCAGTATTGGATTCCATCAGTGAAACTATGGCAACTGGCTCTGAAACTGGCAGGCTCTTTCTCTCCCTCTCCTCTGTCAGTGTGATTTTGTTTCTTCCAGTCACACAAAACAAAAGCTATTGTTTCGTGTGAGCATTTGGACTTGTTTAATTCTTCCTCCAGCTGAAGGAAAAAGTTGTGATTTCAACAACCTGATAAGGGCACAAAGTCATGTACTTTACATTTTTTCTATAAATTTGGAGATTTGTGGAAGCACAAATAGACAAGATGCCATTTTCATGCACATTATTATTATTATTATCATCGCTACTAACAACAACAATAACAATAGTATAATACATTTATAAAGCACTTTTCATTTAGCAGAATGTCAAAGTGCTACAGAGAAAAGACAGTCCAACAATAAAAAAATAAAAGATAAAAAATAAACAAACAAACATTAGTGTGTTTTTATGTTGTTATCTTCATGTGTATGCATATTAAAACCTCAGCCTTCTGCACTTTAGCTGTTGTTCTGCTTACTTTATGACATGTTGTCCTAGTTCCCATTTTTGAGCCTACTAAAGGTATCAAAAGCACAAAATACTCAACAGCATTAAAACTAAATGGTGTCAGTTTCAGTCCAATTATTCTGCAGAGATAAAAGTGGACAAGGTACAAGATATTGAAATTCTGGTCGAAATTTCTTCATATTTGCAGTTTGACATGATATACAAGTTTGACAAGATTTAGCCACAGTATGAAGCCAGGATAGGAGGCTGTTAATTAGGAAGCACTTCTCTGAGGACACCAATTATCATTCATGCAGACTGAACATACAAAAAATCATGAAAGCCCATTATGTGGTCGAAGAGTCGTGTGTGCAGACATATTCTTGTGCTTTCAAAATGAAGAAAACTGTTTTGCAGCATTTCACAAAGGCCAATAAAAATGGCAGACTTGTTTTTATCAATGAAAATGGATAGAAAATTTCAGCTATAAAACCTCGACCACATTCCAAATCTTTTAGTTGCATTTGCAGTCCCACATGTTTATAGTTTAACATGTCTAATTTAAATTCAGAGCCATTTTGTGTAGCTCACCATTTAAAAAAAAAATAATTTATTTCGAATATGGAAATGATATAAGCTTCCTGATTGCTACTAACTGACTTCTTCACACAACATAATATAGAAATGAAAATTCAAGGAAGCATAAAATAATGATACACGCAAAAAGAAAAAGAAAAAAAAAAGTCATATTCGAAAAGGAGTGAGAAGAGGCATAGCTTATTAGTTCTCACCCCATCCAAACATTTAGTCAATAATCCAAGTCTTACTGACTTACTCCAGAACCAGTCTGCTGCCAAAGTGACAAATACTAACTTTCCCAGTAGTGGAATGTAACTATGGAGTCAACTTTTACTCAAGTACTGCACGTAAGTACATGTTTGAGGTACATGTACTTAACTTGAGTCAGCTGCTGCTGTTACCAGTACTACTACTGACACCATGAGAACTATGTGTTTACATAGAAGCTCCAAACCAGTTATCCTAACCAGTTAGCTCATGTGTGCACTGGGGAACAGCCTGGCATTAATGCATTAACATGACGTCTATGTTTACCTCCCCAACTCTAACATCCCTAAATTAAGAAAGGGAAAGGAGTTATTGTGTTAAATAAACCAAATAAATATTCAAACTAAATTTGTCAGAATATGAATAGGTGACAACAATTTAACCAACCGGTACCAGATCCAGTCTAAGTGGCTGTTAGTCTGGTAATAATGACAGTCTGAGTTTTGTACTGAGGACTGTTTCTAATGATGTTCTCGGTTGTTGTGGAAAATATTATTAAAATATTCTATTTTTTCGTATGGTTTTTATGTATTATTTTCTCTACTTAAGTCTGTGTTGAGAAGGGAGTTTTTTTCATGGATATTGGTCAAAAGACACTTTTATTCAAATGATAAAACAGAGTAATTTTCCAGACTTGATTATTGACACAGAACATCGGAATACTTCCGATATGATGACAGACTAAGACAAATGACAAACAGTCACGAACTTTTCGCTTTCCTCCAAACTTTTCCATCATCACTTCACACCCGAACAGCGTCTTCACACACATTTCCGGCTTCATTTCTGGGCTGAACTTTCAAAATAAAAGTTTCTTAATAAACATGGCTGGCCATCTAGAACACTTGTCAGTGACGTATAAACAAAATGAGTACTTTGATAAAAACTGAACTAAAGGAGTTAGAGGAAACGAAATTTTAATCCTAAAGATGTGCAAAAAAGCGCATGAGTGATATATTTTATTTTGGCAGGTTCCGTTACTGCTTGTTCCTTCTCTGGCTACTTGATGTGTATCCATGGCAACCGCTGTACACGAGGTCCGGTGGACTCGGAGCGCATCCCGTTACCTTTTCCTGGAAGCTGCTTAACAGCAGACAGCATGCCAGAGGGTAACATGAACAGGAATAGAAGTCAATGAACGGCGTCAGTGCTACTTGTAGCTATTTTATATCTTCTGGAAAATGATGACGCCCTCTCAGAAAGCCCGATATGGATGCGAACCGGCGCGAAAATGGAGAGCAGCAGGTGAGTGTATGGACCACACTGAAGGGATTTTACCAAGTGGTACTTAAAGTCACCACGATTTCAGAGGCTGGAACAGTAATAGGCTAAATCCATAATGATAAGTCAGGATAGGTCTGGATCTGAGATGAAAACATTTGACATTTTGGTGATTGTGACCTTGTCTAAAGTGGAAAAATGCTGGGTTGATTATTTTGTGTAGACTTGGTGTTGGTATTATAATCTATCCTCCACAGCCCCAAACTCAGAAGCCCAGTTACACAAGTTGAAAAAATTATGAATTTAATCTTTTTCATCTGACCGCAGCTGTCTGATTATCACAAGTTACAAAGACATGGACTATTTCTGTTTTCCCTGAGGAAAACTGTGAAAAAGTTTCCATTATATGTGTGTGTGTGTGTGTGTGTGTGTGTGTGTGTGTGCGTGTGTGTGTTTCTTTGTGTGAATGTTTGTGCTGTTGCTCACTCTCTCAGGAGGCCAGTGGTGTCTTGTTAAATGAGAGGGGGCAGTTGGTCATGTTAGAGGCAGGGTCTTGTGTCTCTGTCTGTTGTTCTGCATCTGGAAACAAAACAAACAAACAAAAAAACCAAACCCCCACTGACCAGACAGATAGCATCTCTGTCTCCCTTGGCGCCAGAAAGTGAAACGTCAAGATACAGTGTGTCTGTGAAGCTTCATTAATCATGCAGATTCAGCTAAGCCCTAACCAGGTCAAGAAAGCTTTTGTTAAGCTGTGTGTGTTGGTGTGTGTGGGTTTTCATGACTTAAGGAAGCCTAAATTATTTAGCCGGTGGGGCAAGGTGCTTGAAGAATCTCAAATGGCCCCTGCACTCTGTGTGATGGAAAACACTCAAATCTGATCAGCCGGATTTGTTTTCGCACGCGCACATACACTCACATAGAATGAGGAACTGGTGTTGTGTTACTTATGAGTTTTCTTTCATAAACTGCTCAGTGACATCTCTTGCTTTCTTTCTGTGCTCCTCCTCTGTTCCTGGTTTAGTGCCACCTCCTCCACCCTTGTTGAAGCGTGCGGCTGGGGTAACCCAGCCATGGCCTGTTCACCCCCAGCCAGCAGGAGGACATGGCCACAGGTCCCACTACCATCCTCCTATTCCACCTGCTCCTCTTCCTCCTCCTCAGCTCCCTCTCTTTCACACCCGTCATGCAGAAGAGAGTGCTGAACGGCCACGTCTGGTCACCATCGTCCGCCCCTGTGGTCAAAGTACAATGCGGAAGGTGATCTACATATTTACATTTTGAAGAGCACTTTCTAATACATTATGAGCTGTGGTGGAAGAAGTATTCAGATCTTTTACACAAGTAAAGCTTGTGAAAATACTGGACTGCAAATAAATATTTTGCATTCAAAGCCTTATGTAAGTGAAAGAATACAAACATTAGCAGCAAAATGCACTAAAAGTAGAAATGTCCCTGCCAGTGGCACTATTATATATGGAGTTTTTGATTAATTTAACTAAAATTTGAGCTCATTTGAACAACTTTCTATGTTCATAGTGTTGCTGGTCTGTGAGAACCACATCTGTCTAACAAGTGAAGTTTTCATGAGTTTAGAAAAACAGGCCTGTTTTCAGGTTTGTAACAATGCACTTTCCAGCAAATCAAAGAGGCTTCTGAAAGGGTTTATTGGGCCTAAGAAGGGGGAACTTTTTCTCAACCCATAAAGGAATACGTCATCATTCTGTTTTCTAAAAAAAAATCTGAATTGATACATTTTACATGATTACATGATTTTCACTGGAAATTAAGGTTATGAAATAGTGAAATCTGAAAAGTAAGTAAAGATTTCAGACAAACATAGTGTAAAAAGTCCAATATTTATGTTGAACATATAATAGAAGTTGTATAAACTTCTCCAAGGTTTAAAAAAGGAAAGGGCGAATGCGTCCACAATCCACCACTGTTCAAAAGTGTTTTACTTATTTGACCAAATAGGTTTTTGAATGGCTAAAACAACTGGTAACAATGCAGTGATAAATGTTCATAACACATTAATAAATCATCATTAGTTTTTAAACTACATTATGATCAATATACAGATTTTGGTCAAGCTGAAAGGGCAGAACATGTATCATATTACTGAATATATATCATAACTCATAATAAATGATCAATGAACAAACTGTCTGAAAGTCCTTTTGAGGGACCTGAGGGTGAATTAATCTATATCTATATAAGTTTCATCACTCACCAGACTCTTTGTGTTTTCTAGGTAACAGTGCTGCTGAACCGTCGTGGTGTGGTGTCCTTTGAGCAGCTGCTACTGGATATCTCAGAGGCATTGGGGTTTCCTCGCTGGCACAGAGCCAGAGTCACGCGCCTGTACACAACCCATGCACGAGAGGTGACGTTTAATTAACACACACTCAAGCACCCATATGTTATCGGGCATTGAAGCGCATTACCATCACCTACTATTGTCTGTGTGTGGACCTGATGTCAGTAAGAAACCCAGAACAGACAAGTCAAACACTGGCTCTAATGAAGACCTGCATACATGTATATTAGGCAAACTGCATCTCCACGTCTGACTACTGAGTTCAACTAGATCTGGACATGCTTGGACCCAGTGATTTGATCATTAAAAATTTCTCCCTTGTCAAAATTGCTCAAATTCCAACTCACGCCCATTTTACTGTTTGAGACACATCAACTTCAACAACATGTTCACTTGCTGCCAGTGTAATGAGATAATCATAATTAATATCACTTTGCCAGTCAGTGATCAGAATGTTATGGCCAATCTGTGTACTTCAGATCTTTAGTAAATGGATGGATGGATGGATGGATGGATGGATGGATGGATGGATGGATGGCAAAAATACACTGTAATGTTCAGTATGATGAAGGTGCCAAATGATATTGAAGTGCAGAGTGATATTGGGTTCATGACCAGAGTTTAAACATCAGACAGAGGTGAGTTGTCGTACAGTGAAAACGTGTGATATTATGTAATGAAATGGCAATAGCTTATGTTGTCTTGAGTTATTACATAATACAGTGTTGTTTTTTGCATTCCGTGTGTTTTTGTACTGTTATAGGTGAAGGGCATTTGTGACTTTTTCCGAGGTGAAGTGGCCTTCCTGGCGTTAGGGAAGGCTCGTCCGGAGCTGAGCAGTGTGCAGGAGGCGCTGGAGGAGCTTTTCCCAGATCATTCCCATTACCAAGCCGAGGCCTTAAGGGCTTGGGAAAAGAGGCTCCGGCCCCCACCAGATAAAGCATCTAAGGCTGACAGTGGATACAGTGAGGGAACAGATGGCAGCGGGACACACAATAACCAAGAGGCCCAGCAAAACATAAAAACACAAACTAAGAATCATACAAATACCCATACACAACATCCTGCTGATACACACCACCCTGAAAATCTATATCCCCAAAAATCTCATAAAAAGAATTCTCACAGAAAACCAGCCTATCCTCCCAACCACCTGCAGAGGCTGCATGTGAAGGGTGGGGTCATAGAGCGACCGCTGTCTGTCATTGGTCCGTTTAAACATCAGGAGGATCTTAGGGACACTGTTATTCCTTCTCCAACACTGTGTGAGAACTGTTTAGCAAGGAGAGCGAAATATCAGGGCCTAGAACGGATGAATCCTCTAACAGGGAGGGTTCCACTCCCTCCTGTGGCGAGGAAGCAAATAGAAAATTCTCTGACGGAACAAAAGGCAAGACAATTGGATGTTCATCTCAGTCCTCCACCTCTGAACCCAGTGAAGAGAGAAGAATATAAGAGTCCTGTCCCGTCCCATCATGACCCAGATGTAGGTCCAACACCCAAAGAAACACAGCAGACCACAGGCTTTGCCCTCCCCTCAGATGAGAGAGATGTCACTCTGTCAGACATTGAACGTTGCTATGAATTTGGACGTGTGGTTGGAGATGGGAACTTTGCAGTAGTGAGGGAGTGCCGCCGCCGTGACAATGGGGAGACCCTTGCCATGAAAATCATTGAACGCTCCAAACTGATTGGTCGCGAGCACATGATGCAGAATGAGTTGAGCCTTTTGGGTAGTCTGTGCCACGCCCGCATTGTGCGTCTGTACGCACACCACCACACGCAAACCCACTCATACCTGGTGATGGAGTTTGTGAGTGGGGGGGATCTATTCGAGGCCATCACCGACAAGGGCAAGTTTTCAGAAGCAGAAGCAGGAATGATGGTGTCAGATGTGAGTGAAGCGCTCAGTTACATCCACTGCAAAAGCATTGTGCACCGAGACCTCAAACCAGAAAACCTACTGGTGAGTTTCAGGGTTAAAAGGTGAATTCTGATGTGACTGTAGAGTGTGTAAAAGTCCAGTGTATAAAAATTAGAAGTATTTAGGTGGATTGAAATTGAATATAACAATAATTTTGTCATAAGTGTACAACTGTGCAACATTAAGAATCAGTGTGTTTTCATGACCTGAATGAGCCAGTTATATCTACAGCCACCACCAAATGGACCTCACCTTCTCCTTTTATCCATTTACAGTGAGTGGCATCTAGTGTTAAAGCTACAGGGTGCAAAATCATTGGAAAAAATGTCAGAATTTAAAAGATCACAATCAAAAGACTAAATAATATACATATTTTGACCTGACCTGAAACAGTTTTATGTCATTATGGAAAAGTTTAGCCATTTTTCCAATCTTCTGTGAGATATGGGGTAGAAGCAGAGACGTGTTTAGGTCATATCTGACAGAATCTGATTAATGATTGGTAATTACAACTTTCCACTCTGAAAACTCTTGTGATGGGACAAAATTGGGGCATCACGCAGTACACTTTCTACAGGCTGGAAATACAGGAAAAGGGTAGATGCAGAACTCTCATGTCCTCTAAGACCACTTCAATTAAAATATGCTGGCAGGTAAACATGAAGGAGGCTGAAAAACAGTCAAGCACTGCAATTTTAAGGTGCTGTCATCTACTATGTTTGAGTGTGTATTAATATCTTATAACTAAAAATCCCAGAAAGGACTGAAGTAACTCTGGCTCTAATGAGTGCATTAGCATCTTTTGCAGTCACCGTAGCACAGGGAAAGGGGGGTTGTTTGGCTGCAATGTGGAACTTCATCACTAGATGTCACTAGAGTGAAGGATAGGTATAAATGCAGCAACAGGTATGAGATTTAAAATAAAAGAGGAATATGAAAAAAAGCCTAAATATTAGACCGCAAACCTTTTTCCAAAATAAATCCATATCATGCAAATTATATATATATGTGTGTGTATATATGTCTATATAATATTACATACTATTGTCTGATAACACTTCTTCTAAACTCTTTTTCAAGAGACCTGACATCAAGAAGCATTCACAGTAACACAGTTAGCAGCTACAAATAACACGAAATTAACAAGGAAGTAACAAAAACAGGAGAGGACAGTATTCAGTTCCTTCTAGGGCTCAATATTATATCAAATACATTTTGCAACTTGTTCTATATGCGATATAACAGATGACAGTATTGCCTTTATGAAATGCTTTTTTTAAGCTGGTTCCTGAGATCTGGTTTGGCATTTAACTTTTCCCACTCTCTCCTATGGTTCTCTCCCTCTCACAGACTCATTCATTTTTAACAGGTTGAGTACTACAGCATATAGGATATTTTAGAAGTCGCTGCATCATGGGTTGTTTGCAGCATTTATGTTCCAGCCTAGTGAGTAGTGACTGATTCTTTAGAGTCTACTACCATGACAAGTTTGCACTTATCCTTTATTTAATTTGTTTTTCTGATACATTAGGCTTTGGCTTAAACATGAAAATTTAACCCACAACACACAAAAATGAAATATATACATATTGTATATCTCTGTTCAGGCAAACTATAGCTAGATCTATTTTTGTTTATCCTAGACAGCCCTGGTTCATTCTTGTTAAAGGCTCTATTGTATCTGAAGGCAATTCTGTGGGATATCATGGTTAAGTTATTACTGGATCGTGTATGGAATTTCTGATAAAGCCTAATCTGTTATGAAAAGAAGAATTTAACTGCTGGAGTATTGATGCTGCAGCATAACTGTACAGAATATTCCCACAGACAAGGACAGACATGACGGTTGACTGTATAACATTTTTACAATTGTACGAAGACAGCCTTCATTTAATTCTACACAAGCAGCCTAGTTTTATTTTTTGTTGCGAACTCAAACGATTATTTGCATTCAATACTTATCTCAATGAAATGAAGCTATGCGACATACCATGCTAACATTAGTGTCTCAGGACTGTGACAAGTATGTGGGTTCTCTAGTAGATGTCTAAATTAAAAAAATAAGCTCTGCTCTGCCTCCCTGCCTGTCTCCAGTCTAATTCTGTATCTTGTTTTTCTTGCAGATAGAGCGTGTGGCTGCTGGCATCTGCAGGCTGAAGCTGGGAGACTTTGGTCTAGCTATGGTTGTGACAGAACCAGTCTTCACCATATGTGGCACACCCACATATGTAGCCCCAGAGATCCTCTCTGAGACAGGTTTGCTGCAGTATCAGTCACTTCTTTATGAGCCTTTTTTTTTTTTAACTTTTACACATTGATGGAAAAAGTATTCAGAACCTTTCCTTCAGTAAAAATACTAATGGTACACTGTAAATATACTACACTGCAAGTAGAAGTTCTGCATTCAAAACCTTGCTGAAGTATAAAAGTATTACAAAGAAAATATACTTAAAGAATGAAAAATACAAGTTGCTGTTTACTAAAATGGTTCCTGTCATGGTTCTACTATTAAGTCTAATGTTTTTGGATTGATTTACCGCTATATATGTTTAAAATTGAGCTAATTCAAAGTACTTTATGTACCATTTGCTAGTTTAATCTACAGTGATGCATACTGTAAAAGATCATCATATTTTTAGCATTGCTGTCCTGTGAGAGCTATGCATCTATAAAATCAAATATTTCATAAGCTCAGGAAAACAGGCCCAATCCCAGCTTTGTGACGTCGCCTTTTCCAGTGAATCCAAGAGGGTTTTTGAAGTGTTTGTCTAACTTAAGACAAAGCAGAATTTTCTCAGCCAATATGGGAAGAATATATTTTTAGGTTTATTACAAACCTTCAAAATCAACACTTTTGGAGATACGTGGTTTTCACTGGATGGAAGGGGATGAAAGCTGTTAGACAAATGGAGTGTACTAAAAATAACCTCTGAGTTGATATAGATTATATGTTTAAACTGTGAAAAAAAAAAAAAAGCTAATACTCAACTTCCTTGTGTCATTTTGCCTCTGTTCTGAATTTGAGTTTTATTTTCTAGTTCTAAAAATAAGTTGGTGGTTTTACCCCACAGGTTATGGGGTTCCAGTGGACGTTTGGGCTCTGGGGGTTATTCTCTATATCCTACTGTGTGGCTTCCCTCCATTTCGCAGTCGGGATCGGGACCAGGAAGAGCTTTTCCAGCTAATAAAACAGGCACAACTCCACTTCCTGTCCCCCTACTGGGACCCCATCTCAGAGGGTGAGAAGTACAGAATATTCCACACTGACATCAGTGTTTATATGAGGGCTAATTGATAAGTTTGTTGGCTAAGTTAGAAGGAAATTAGCTACACTTGTCTATTATTTGTGGTTTTTCAGTTTCTCATAGTTGATAATTTAAAGTAGTACATTCTGGGAAATGGACAATATCAGTGTTTGGGAAGTGACACATTGGGTATTTGGAGTTTGTGGTGGATTACTGCATAAATACGTAGCAGCATGACAATATTTCCATTTTCGAGCAGAGTGCTGACTTGCAAACAGAAAAAAACACAACTGTATATTCTCTGTGTAGCCATTCAAAGAGTTGAAATGCATGTGAATCTATCTAGAGCTGTTTAAGTCATTCCTTCTACCTTAGGCTGCAAACGAATCAGTCATCAGTTGTAACTTATATTATATATATAGAGGGTGGGATTTGTTGGGGGGAATGGGGGGGACACCAACCAATATAAATAACAGGCAGATTGTAACTGAGTTTTCTTCCACCTATATCCTACATTACTTGCACTAACTTTCACCTGAACCGAGCTGTCGGTAGTCTCAGAATTCATGAATATGCCCATCTACTGGGGTGCTGTAAAGGGGGGGGGGGGGGGGGGGGTTAAACATGACAAATTCATGGGGCCCAGCATTTGTGCGGGGCCCATAGAGCAGTGGAGGGGGTCCAGTGGATACAGGTTAGAAGTTATGAAAATTTTGTGTAAGATCCGCGGTATAATAGAAGAACAGAACCCAGGAGTTGAACGTTGAAAGTATGTAAAGTTTCACTTTTTCACGCCAGTGTTAGTTACATTAGATATGGACCGCACCCCTGTGTATATAACTGCCCCCCCCCCCCCCCCCTTGACTAATCACACCCTGTATACATAAACATACACATGGATCATTCTGCTCATTGTTCGTTTGTGTGCAGAAGCCCGGCAGCTTGTCAGAGCTCTACTTCAGCCAGATCCCACTATACGGATGACTGCAGAACAGGCCCTGCTGCATCCATGGGTGAAGGCTATGGCTTCAATCTGCAGGCAGAGGGCAGTCACAGACAAAGCTCAGAGGAACACAACAGCTGCTGGAACAGAATCAGAGAGAGTCCAGAAACCTGTCCAGACAAATGCCGCTGAAACACCGACAGACAAAAGAGCAGGACTCAAGGGCAGTGAGGCTGCACTCTCAAACAATGCAGAGCTCAGAGGCCATGATGAGAAACAAACAGAGATAAAGCAAGTGGACCAACCATCAGAGACACAGCCAACAGGCAAAAGCACAGTCCACTCCACTGAGGACACACCTGGTCAGCAGACACCTGAGAGTAACCCTATGGACTGTGGTTCACCCAGCAGGGAAGTGGTTCAGGATGAAGGTCCAAAACTGTCAAACTGTGACACAGTCAGCCCAACCAGTCCAGGTGGTGAATCCCATCAACAGAGTGGCACCACATCCCAAACTGAACTCCCATCACAGCAATTAGATCAAATACACAAAGCATCTGCAGATTCAACACCCCACACCCACATACAGCCACAACCCACAACACAACAACCACCCTCTGATCCAGCAGCACCATCTTCATCAACTCACTCTCTTCATCAGCAGAACTCGACCCTTAACAATTCTAACACTGTCACTGACCAGAAAACAGCATCCACACTCTTTAACGCAGACCGAAAAGAGGACAATTCAACCACAGATGCAACGGCCAGCCATTCTCCTGCATAGCCCCGGCCTCAGTGTCAGTCTACTGTGTGACTGTGATTAGATCAGGTTCATCATCATTTTCATTGTTCTGCACAATACCTCTGATTTCCTGGTAGCTAGGTCTTTGAATGACCTACAGTGATTGAATAGTGTCCCATGATAGGGCTGGATAAATCAATGTGTCTAACCTGTTTATCCAACAATCATAAGCTAATTGGTAAATGTGTAATTACTAAGGTGTGTGGCCATCAGGGATTGTAAGAGGATAATGGGATGGGAAGAACAAAACTGCTGATTGACCATTTGTAAATTCAGTTAAACTCCATTTGTTTCTACTGTTGTGACGAATCATCGAAAAAATATTTTTGTAATCGTTTCAATGTGTTGGATTTGGTTTCCCTCACATTTTTTGGTTTTGTAACTGGACAAAGCACATATGTTTTACTCACGAATGACTCATGAATTAATGCAAAATGTACCATGGATTTCTGGTGCATTGTGGTTTAATGTGATTACTTCATGTTTACTTGATCAGATATGAAGTAATGGGATTTCAGTAAACACTCTTCCACATTTTTTCCCAACTGTATGTAACTTAGAAGCACAGTATGGTATTACGTACTCCGCTCCTAAGGAGAGTTAACTCTGATTGCTTATATACTGGCACCAGCCCATCTTCTTTTTATACTCCTAGCCCATTTGTACATGTCTATATATGGATCATTTATCTAGCAGCATGTGTTTAGTATACTCATAAAGTAAAACATATCTGTACCAACAACTTTTCATTATTATTCTAGTAAAAGCTTACTATATTCACACAGAATTTTAGCAAAGTATTTTGTACTTACTTGGCTACAAAAAATCGTACTACCAGTTGAATATAATTAACGATTGCAATAATATTAATAGTAATTTCATTGTTTTCTTGCAAGGTCGAACATCTGCTGAAGGTAATGCTCCAACTCTCAGGACACTGTATGTACTGAATGCATACATAGCTGAGGATCGTATGGAACCCATGCCATTCCACACACACCAAATAAGGCATATCTTTCTGTCCTGGGGGAGTGGTTAGAGCTGTCCCTTCCGATTGCAAACAGCTGACACCCTGACATCCTGCTCCACCTACCCAAGAACACATACACACACAACCCCCCATGTTGTGAATGCACCCCACCCAGCCCTTAAGGCCAGTAAGCCACATATCTAGGGCTAAAGAGGCTCAGACATGCTTCTGACCCAGTATCTGTGGTCATCAGTAGTGGGGTCTTTCTTTGATGATCCTGTTTTCCTGGCTGAATTATGCTGTGCACCATTGACACAAGCACAACCAGTTGAAAGACAGTGACAGATTTCTGCCAAGGGGCCACAAACATACCTTAGAGCATAACAAAACAGCACAAACAACGCGTTTTATTGAAAGGTTAAGTTTTTAGCATCAGATATTAAGGAGTTAGAAGGTTCCCTAGGCTCATAAAATCATAAAGGACGATGCCTTCGGGTGGAGTGGCCTAAATTTGTCGCATATCAGGTTTTGGTCACCTTTCAAGTCCTGCCACACACTGACCCGCAGGTGCTCACTACGCATGCGCCGTTAAAAACTCTTTAAATACCCCAAGTCATCTGCCACAACAAAACATTCCGCTGTCTGCCAATTCACGGCTGTACTCAAGTAGTTACTGACATAGAGGACGGTACAGAAACACGGAAAATATTTACTTTTAAGTACGCAACTTATACTATTGGCTTCGATCGGGAACCTGCCTAAGTAAAAACGAATTTGACCCGGAGTCGTAAAGGCTGTTAAGGGTGAAGTCGGGGGAGACAGACAGGAAAAAAAACAAAGATGGCTGTGTAGCCAAAGAGACGAGTCCCAACAGAACTGTCTCAAGCCTCGGCTTTAATCACCGACAGGTCCTGCGGGTCCCGTGGACAGTCAGCCGGTACCGGAGCAGGGACGGTAGATAAGCAGCCGAGCCGGGCCGTCGGTGCACATCGCCGTAATCTGCTGTCATTGCGAATAACGGCGTCGAGAGTACAACAACAGCTGAGAGACGCCTGAGTTGTTTTTGTTCTGCCTGGGCAAAGGGAGAGGACTGCTGTGTTTTTGTCAACGTAGCTAGCCGCATAGTCTGCTAGCCTCACTGTAAGTCCACAAAACTAGTCAACAGTAAATTTAGCAGCTTGTTGTAACTACATTTGCACATGGTATCGGTATTATACAGTCATTGGCTTGTTCAATTTCAAGTTCGCAAGTGGAGGTTAGCATTAATAAGTTAGCCTGCATTCCTTTCTGACAGCTTACTGCCGTAGCGTTAGCCTAGCTCGCTAGCTGTCAGCTGACCGTTAGCTTGACGGTTGTGAGCTAGCTCTAAGCTAACCTGCTTATATTTCGGGATTAGGCTGGTCGTGGCAGGTACAGCTCAGAATTTTCTAGATAGTCATCGTCATGTCTTCGCTGGAAGAGAGGGACGTGGGCGTTGCGGCCGCCCCTGGCTCCTCCTCGGCTGGCCTGGGGGTCGGGGCTGTGGGGGCAGCGGTGGAGGCTGTCGCCGGGGTGGCTGCCATGCAGGAGGAGGTCGGGATACGGCGAGAAGGGCCCGAGCCTGACCCAGACGAGCCACCCAAGAAGAGGGTGAAAGTGCCCGAGGGAGAGTCAGGAAAACTGGAGGAGAGACTGTACTCAGTGCTGTGCTGCACCGTGTGCCTAGACTTGCCCAAGGCGTCTGTATTCCAGGTAAACGTGGTGTCAATCACAACTCCCCCCCCCCTATGTCCCTAAACTTACCGTCAAATACCAGCAAAACCAACTGGACCTCATAGTAGAAGTTCCCCGAGGGTCCAAGCCCCCCCAGTCCCCACAGTCAACCTGTTGAATGTGTTGACCAGCGCCATTTATTTTTAGTTTAACCAGATTCAACACAGGCCCAAGTGTCTCTACTGCAAACTGAGCCACGAGGCTCTGGAGAGACCGGACACACCCAGGCCAAGTGGTCAGCTGTGCTGGCTCAACTTCAGACATTAAACTGTGAATTATCCTCAAATAACCCCCAGCAAATGCCACATTCCCCACCCATACAACCCAGATCCAGACTTTAAGTTTAGACAAATATTTGAAGAGCCCACCCCAACCCTCTGCTTACAGGCCTTAAACCATTCTCTTCAATGTCAAGTCAATTAATCATTGCTCAGTTTGCCTTAAACATTGACAAGCCCTTCTGCATCATGCATATTTGTTACAGCACAGTATCAACACATTTCCATATACGATATTTTCATAATTTCCCTTAATACATGCTCATATATAATACATATAATGCCACAAAGCCTTTCAAATCATGTGCCCCATTGTAGTTGTCATTGTACACTACTCAGTTTTTAATGCCCTTGGATCTCTTGATGGGGATTTAGCCAAACCATAATGTCCTCCAAATCAAAATGACCCCAATAACCAACAACCAATAACCCCAATTTCAGGAAAACTCTTAAATGTAATTTGTCATGAATACTAATTTTAGATATAAATATAACCCTGTTATAGAGTGTAACTGACCTATGGAAGAATAAATGTCAGAACCCCTACTTCAATGTAGGCTGGCTTTTTGTCATAAAATTAGATGACAGCATATTTAAATGTCAGATTAAAACTTTCCATTTTTAACATCCACAGTAATTATGTTCCCCAATTTCCTAATACACTTTGTTTGATTGTCCTACTGACCTTTTTTTCACCACAGTGTACCAATGGGCACCTGATGTGTGCAGGATGTTTTATCCACCTCCTGGCTGATTCTCGTCTCAAGGAGGAACAGGCCACGTGTCCTAACTGCAGGTACACCAAGATCCACTGCAGAAACCAGAGCACGTATATAGAAATACAAACTATAGCCGCGCGATGCATCCAAATTATCATTATAACATCGTGGGTCAACACATTGTATTTATGTTTCATGTTATCATGTAATTTCATGCTGCTGTGACAGGTGCATCTCTGAGTTAGGCAATTGTTGTACCTGCAAAATTTATTTTCATCAGTGTTTCCCAAACTTTTTTTTTCTGGGGATGCAATGTGTTAAAAAGTGTGTCAATAAACCAGTGATTTTGAAGAAAAATATGTGTTAGTAATCATAAATATTTTTGTTGTCATGTATGCAAATGAATTAAATTTATTTCCATTACTCTGTTTAGAGGTCAGTAATGAAACATTATTATTGATTTGGCCTAAAAAGCTACAGATCATGTGACTGGTCCTAAAATTGATAATGTGAGTTAAGGTCTTCATATCATTGTAATTTTCCACAAATAAAGCCTTCAGTATTAATTGATAGTGTATCAGTCTAAACCACAATACATACGTAACAAAAAAACAACATGTACATCCAGCACACCTTTCTAATTCATGTTACTAGTCACCTTTAATGTTATTATCAAAATTACTTTTGCTTAATTCTTCGATTACAGGCATTTTTTTTTTTAAATTTTAGCTCATATTAAAAGATTAAGTATAGCTATAATATTATTATCAGTAGTATGAGAATAACCCCTTATAATTAATATGAACAAATTACAGCTTATTATTTTGAGGACAGCTACTTGAAACATGGATGTACAATGCTGAGAAACTTGTGTAAACATACATACCACAGGTGCTCTTACATACCACTGCACTGAGATATGGTTTGTGGTTTTCTATACGTGTAGGTGTGAGATCAGCAAGAACCTATGCTGCAGGAACCTCGCAGTGGAGAAGGCTGTCAGTGAGCTGCCGACAGAATGTACCTTCTGCCTAAAACAATTCCCCCGCTCAAGCTTAGAGAGACACCAGAAAGAGGAATGCCAAGACAGGTATACACCACACAAACACATTCCTACACAGAACAGACTCCAAAAAGATTTACTTTGAAGGGATGAAAAATCTCATACATGAGCTTCATCAGTTTTCCAGTTTTAAACCTCACTGCTACTTTAATGTACATCTAGTGAGTTCAGGCTCACACATTTTGTAAAAAGTGGCAATAAAACAGGAAATTCAAGCTGTGAACATTTTAACACACATACACACTGTATATGATTAGCTCATCGGTGTGTGAACGTGTGTGTGCGCACTACAGCATCACATGGCATTGATTTGGAGAGGATGGAGGAGCATGTGACACAGGCTAAGATCACACAATGTGTGTTTAACGGTCAGACCAATGAAACTGACACACACTATCCAAATCCTATGGGGTTGTTGCTATAGCAATAGGTGACCCTTCTTAGGACATCTGTGCCTGTGCTAGTGTTGCCATGACAACAGTCATGGCAGTCACCAGGTGTTTTTTGCAGCTTGATAATTTACAGGACAAAAAAACTTTGCAGTTGATATTAGATGAATTACGTCAGTGTGGTTTTAATTAGCTTCACTTCACTGCTGAGGTCGCTGAACACCTTTCGCATTATTAAAATGTCACATTTGTGGCAAGAGGAGAAGGTAACAGGTATTTAATAATTGCACCTCTATCTAGGATGTAGATGTTCATGTCTTTTGTTCTTAGAGGTTAGCTCTCTGCACTTACTCTTCATTTCTACAGTATTAATTAGTCTTTGCCCACAACTTAGAATAATTAGCACCTTTTGATATTCTTTGTACTTTCCACTTACCTCAAGAAACTAACTATATTTATCTGTGTGAAGGATCTAATTTAGATGAAGCCATGTTTTTCCCTTGCTGTGGGTTGTCTGTGATGTATATTTACCATTATGTTACCAGGGTGACACAGTGTAAGTACAAGAGGATTGGCTGCCCTTGGCAGGGTCCGTTTCATGAGTTGCCAGCACATGAGAATGAGTGCTCCCATCCCACCAAGACTGGTACAGAGCTCATGGGAATACTGGGAGAGATGGACCAGAACCACCGTAGAGACATGCAGCTTTACAACAGCATCTTTAGCCTGCTGTGCTATGAGAAAATTGGGTTTACAGGTACATGAGTTACCAGTTACTTTAATGTACCTTATACCATAATTTCCCTCCTACTTCCGTCCCTGTCTGTCTGTTTGATATATCTTTGATCTGTGTGTCTGTCCAGAGGTACAGTTCAGGCCGTACCGCACAGATGACTTCATCACTCGTCTGTACTATGAAACGCCACGCTTCACTGTTCTCAACCAGACGTGGGTGCTGAAGGCCCGCGTTAACGACTCTGAACGCAACCCCAACCTGTCCTGCAAGCGTACCCTCTCCTTCCAGCTCATCCTCAAAAGCAAGGTACATACGCCAGACAGGTGTGACTGTCCATGTTTATTTTAGGGGTACAGGGATGAGGCATCTCTCCACCAGGATATGGGCTGAAATGAAAAGTTAGAAGTATGGAGCAACTTCTTGGTGCCATACAAGCCCCTTAATTATGAACAGGCCATCAGTGAATATACTGTTGAAAAAACAAACCAAGATGGACAACAATACACCACATATCACATTCTCTGTAGGGGATGCATCCAGTTTGGCTACATGAGGAAAAAAATGACACAGTAGTAATGAGGACAGAGTTGGTAGACATGAGTATGGCTGCAAGAAAAACACAATTTTCTTAAACCCAAATGTTTGTTTTGTCTGATCAACAGTCAAAAATCAACCAAAATTGTCACAGGTAAGACACTGAAGTCATTTAGAAACATGGCCATAACAAAGTTGGTCCAACACAGTCTGGCTGTTCCATATTCCAGCTGTGTGCCTCCGCCTAGAACCAGTCTGGTTTGTTTGATGAATACTGCTGAAATGTTTAACTCTTTAAGTGCCAGACAGTTAAGGGGCTAATAAGCCTTAAAAGTGCCACAGAATTTGGCCGTTTTTCAGTATTTCGTGTCGTTTTTATAATATTTGAAGAATCCTGCAGGAAACTGCTCGGTAACATCCGACCGATTGCTGATTAGAGTCAAAACGCACCGGACGCAGCCGATTCATTATTGATCGTAATTTGCATAATAATAATAATAATAATAATAATCTTTATTTATATAGCACTTTTCATACATTAAAAACTGTAGCACAAAGTGCTTTACATATCAGTTTAAAAATCAGTACCGCCCCCCACCCACACCCACCCACTCACCCGCACACGCACGCACACACACACACACACACACACACATATACATGCAAACCCACAAGCTCACACATACTTAAGAAGACTGACTGAGCACGGGTAGACCAGAACAAAAATGTACAAGTAAAAGTAAAACATCAATTTAGGAGGCGCTGTCTCAGGGAGCCATCCGCACCAGGAGGCAGCCGCCGACCCCGGCGACCAGGCACCAGCAACACAGCCCCGCATCCCAACTAGTGGGAGAGGGCCAACTGGGACCCCCACCCACCAGAAAGGAGCGGACCCCAGTGAGAGAAGGCGCCACAGCCCCCGGAGTCCACAGCCGCCCCCAGGCATGGAGGGCTCCCTCTGATGAAACACCGGAGAATAAGAAACATTAAAAAGATATAAAAATATTATTCGGTCGCGTGACCTCAAATTCCCATCTGCTTGGTCTCAAAAGGGGGACACAGAAAGAACGTCATCGAAATGTGAGAAAGAAATGGGGGTGGATGGTTTGTTTGTACACAAATATGGCGTGTTCTCCAAAGCCGATCTGATCGGCCCGTGGCACTTTACAGGTTGTTTTTGTAAAGCCGATTTAATCGGCCCATGGCACTGAAAGTGTTAATAAAGGGGTCATGATGTGCTCAAACAGGGGTGGGGGTGCATGAGATACAATTTCTATAATTTGGATTAATTTGTGTCACTACATTATTTCAAAGTTTAGTCACAGCCGACTGACACCGATGAGTTGATCTTATGTGCTGCCATATTTTATTTGTTTAATTCATATGAGCAAAATAGATTAAATGTGGGCTCAAATGAACCAAAATGTGAAAATGTATGTATCAAAATGGAGGAAAGAATTAACGTAAACAAGGAATAATTTAATCAAAAGTTGGAAATGAATTAAATGTATTAATGTCTCTATATATAGCTTTTCTGCCTTTGCTGATGTGTGTTGCCTAACTTTTGCCAAAATCTTTAATCTTTGGATCAGCACTGGCCTCAGATGTGGTGTTTTATTCCAGCTGTAGCCGCAGATGTTTTGGCTCATTCAGTAACACATGTGCGTTGCGTGTCCTCAGGTGAACTCTGCCCTAGAATGCTCCTTTCTCCTGCTGAAGGGGCCGTACGACGATGTGCGGATCAAGCCGGTCATCCACCATCACTCCTTCAGCAATGACGCCAATGAGACCGACTACGTCCCTCTGCCCATCTCCGACTCTGTGGAGTGCAACAAACTGCTGGCCGCCAAAAACATCAACCTGCGCCTGTTCATCTTCCAAGTCCAAAAATAAAAGAGTGGGAGGAGGAGAGGAAGAGGAGCGATGGAAGGCAAAGAGGAGCATTTAAAAAAAATAAAAAAAATTTAAAAAAGAGAGAGAGAGAGACACCACTGAACCACTTATACCTCTTAACACCTACACACATACATAAATACACACATACAGATGCACACATTCACGCAGGGTACATCTTACACACGTTTCTACACAACACACACACACCACTAATTACACTTACCTCCTTCTACAAGATAGTGAGACCCCTTGCTTGGGGAGCTGTGAGTTGCTATGGAGATGGGTGGGCATTGATATATGGATTGGAGAGGTGGGGTGAAACCTGCAAAAGGCACAGGTGGTAGGGGTGTAAGGGCAAAGAAAAAAGGGGGGAGCGATGGGGGGAGGAGTTCTGAGATGGCTGGTGGTGCACCTGTGAAGGCTCTCTGAGGTCACATCGTCTGACCTTTCACCCCCAACACCCACCACAGCCAAAGGTAGCACACGCCGACCAAAGCGAGATTTTGCCGGGTGCATACGTCTGTCGTCTGTGTATGTGTGTGTGTGAGACAAAGACGGAGCTTATCATGTTCAAATGTCCCAAAGACAATGTGAAATATAGAGAGGGTGACTCTATGGAGCTGTTTTTTGGACATGTGAATGTATGTCAAGGGGTGTGTGTCTGTCCTTTTCCCCCTTCTTCATTTTCACTTTGTGCCGTTTGTGTAGTTTGTCATTGACAACATTTATTCTGTTGTTGCCAAAGCTGGCTCTTTCAGACTTTGCCAGAACAGAACTTGCTTCCCCACTTGCCCACCCCCCCCCACCCTTATTTCCCTTTTTACCTCCAAGAGGAGAGACGGCCTGGCTGCATGCATATTTTAGTTCTTCAACTTTATTCCTTCAGCTGTGGTTATATTTAACCTTCAACACTAATACTATTTTTTATTTCTCTTAACCCTGAATATTTAAGTACCTGTGAACTTTTTTTCTTTTTAGTTGGGTTTTTAGCGTGTGACTCGCTGCCTGTGTGTGTGTGTGTGTGTGAGAGAACAGATCATTACTGTGAGACTGTGTAAACCCATCCCTGTTGTAAACATTACAATCCTTTTATAAGTGCAGGGGATAAAGCCCAAACTGTGACCATGGAGTCTTTTTGGGGCAATCTGGACCTCGACAACCCTCTGAGAAGACTTCACACCCACGGAGCTTTTTCTGGAAGATCAGACGTTGATCTAACTCAGTGCGTGTGTGTCTGTGCGTGCGTGCGTGTGTGTGTGTGTGGGGTGGGGATGGGGCGGTTTAACTTACGACGGTGACATTAGTGTTAGACTTACTTGAACAAGAACGAGAAGTTGTTACTTAAGTAGATCCTACTGTAAAGCAGATAGATCTCTCTCCTCCAGACCTCTACTTCCTGTATTTCTGTGTTTTAATGCTTCGTCTCTATGCCAGTGGACTCACTCATCTCACTATGGC
This sequence comes from Sphaeramia orbicularis, assembly GCF_902148855.1. Lineage (NCBI taxonomy): Eukaryota > Metazoa > Chordata > Actinopteri > Kurtiformes > Apogonidae > Sphaeramia > Sphaeramia orbicularis. Next base: position 10,626,231 of record NC_043967.1, on the reverse strand, counting down.
TGTACATGTGCCTTTTATTAAAGATCATGGAACCTGCACATCTCTCTCTCTCTCTGTGCACATCTGAATAGAGAAAGGACAAAAATAGAGCTGGCTTTAGACGGCCTTAGCCTGTATAAATTATGCATTTACTTCTGCAGTTATGAAATCTAAATTTAATTTGAAGCCCTTGTGTGTATGATGGATATGTTTCAGTGAGTCTGATGGGGAGAATAAATCAGTATATGAGTATAAAATGAATTACCCACAGACTGAACACTTGCATAAAACTGCAATAGTGTGAAAAGACATGTACCTGAATACTTAAGTGTCTTTTATATGATTTTTAAGAGATATGTTTAGATGAGTATTGGCAATGTTTGGACAGACATAGTGTAAAGGGTGTAAATCTTATCAGTGATGGCTCATATTCAGTATCATTACTAACTGTATGACTTGGATGATAGATGTAGCCAGAGGCAGCTCCACACTGTGTTCATAGAAATGTCAAAGTACAGTGAAATAAGTCTTCAGTGGATGAACATGACTAGATAACCCATAAATTAGATTATCATATTGCCCTAACATCTACATTTACACCAGCTCTTCTTCTGTTACAACAGTGGCATTTTTCTTCATCTTATTCAGATTAAGGACAATCAACGGGGGTGTGGGACAAAATGTCAATAATAGCTAGTAAAATAACCTTTAACATGTCGGTAATGGTAGGTAATAACACACTAGTCACCAGCTAACAGACACACAACACTAACAATACACATGCCCAAGTGCATAAACATACAACTGACTGAAAGCCTGTTCACTGCATAGGAGGAAGGCTTCTCTAGATTAATTAGCATAATAAATGCTACCTATACAAACAGTAACCCCCCACCAAATGTTGTCAGTAAAATCTTAAAAGTTAACCTGTACTGTCTTTGACATCTAAGACTCATGAACTGAGCTGGGAAGAGATATTCTGGGTAATTTTCTTGAGCTTCTGAAATTGTATTGATATTTGTATTTTAATTGCTAATACACAACAGTAACTCACAGTCTGTCCGATGAAAACAAGAAAAATAAATGAAAAAAAAAAAGTATTATAGTTGGTGTTGCAGAACAAGTCTGTACATGTAAGGTGCACTGTCAATAACTAACCGGCAGGGGGTGCTACAGCCTCTGAAAATTTCCTGTGACCTCAGAAATAGTCAAAACTAACGTAACTAAAAGATGAAATTATCTCTATTTTAATCATTTGCTGTACAAAACATTTTCCCACAGATACAAAACCCTTAAATAATCCTTATGATGAGCCCATGTTAGTGCACAACTACTATTTAGTCATTAAGGCAAAATTTAAAGCCCATTAATGAACACAGCGGCACGTTAACTACCGTAAATCTCTTTTATGTAACAGTATTGTTTGCAAAAACAGCCGTGTGTCCTCATACTGCCCCCCCATGCATACATTCATACTGATCATCACAAGAGAAATATCAGACGCAACAAGAAGATCGTATAGAAATGTGACCTTGTCAATCCAGCCACAGATTTTATTCTATTCACACAGTGCATTTCCTTAAAACACAATATATAATTTAATATCAATATAAAACTCCATTTGTGTATATAAATTATGCATTCAATACAGCAGCTCTTATAATATACTATTAAGCTTTGGTACAGAGGGTGTGTGTTGTGTTCAAGTGTGTGTATATATGTGTGTATGTGTGTGTGTGTGTGTGTGTACGTGGTCACATGCTCAGAATGTGTGAACGGTATCATCAGGAGGGTGAGGGGAGTGAGCAAGTGTGAAAAAAGGTGTTTGTGTAAGAAGTGAGTGTGGTCACACAGGAACGGTGTTTGTGCGTCGTCAGTACTGCGCGCTCCAGGCCGGGGCACTGAGGTTGGTGCAGCTGGGAGGATGGCAGCTGCCGTGGTGGGAGGGTGGAGGCACCACGCAGCAGTAACTCGCCTCCCCACCAACCCCAGCCAGAACTTTACTTTGGGGATAGGACACAGATACTCCTCCCTGCAGAGAAAGAATAAGAAGCAAAGTTGGAAAAGTTTCTCTTTTTTTGCTATCAGAAGCACTTTCTCAACTACTAAATGCTTCTTCTGAGTCCTCAGTCAGTTGTTCGGGGCGGACCTGAATGGCACCTTTGGGTGCTCAGTTGTTTACCTGAACCATGCTACACTGATGAGAGGTCATTGGTGAGTAGGTCCCCAGCACAGCCTGTGTTTGGGTGTGGGAAGACTGCTGCACCCCCACAGCAGGGGTGTAACCTGCTGTAAACACAAGAAAAAATTAACAACATATTTAATCAGTGCAGTGTGTTTTGTGTGAGGTGCAAGGTGATGTTCACACAGCAATAACAAAGAGAAAGTAATTATCTGTGCAAAGACACATTATGTAATAAGCTACCTGAACAAAACATAACAAACTTTCATTTCATAATGTAATAACACACACTTAATCTATCCCACTTTGTAATGCACAGCCTTAGCACAACATGTAATACATTTCTTTGATTTTATGATACATTATATACTGCATGAGTAGATTTTTTTAATAATGAAAATGTTACACAGCATATTATCTGTACACATGCTACATTTTGAATAATGAAAGTAATTGAATTTAGCTTAAAAGTTTGTTGTGTAATATTTAGTGATATCTAGTGGTAAAGCTGAACTGAACACAACCTCATCCTCCCCTACGGTGGCCACAAAAGTCCACTGTTACACTCAGTATTTGTTTTGTCTGTTTGTTTCTTAATTTGAGTGAGCTTTAACTCTGGACCACACATAGACGACAGTAATGGACCTGGCTGGGTACCACCTGCTGTAAAATGGAAAAAAAGAATGAGAAGAATCTGTCCTGAGTTAATAATAGAATTCATTTCTGTGATTAGACCAATGCAGAAAACCCTAAATCCACTAGACCTACATTACACTGACCTAGGCTTACAGCTGACATATGATGTTGATGCCACAAACGAGCAACAAGATCAGCTTTTTATCTCACAGACAAATTCAGGAAAAGCCAATCTGGAAAAGTTCATTCATCTTTCTATTTCAAGCAGAGGTGACTCCTTCCCAAAAACACATCCATCTAAAAGCTTCAATTTATTCCAAATGCAGCTGCTGAAGGTTGTTTATGATTACATAATGCCGGTGTCATTACGTAATGGCGTAATGACTTTATTAGTTTTCATCAGATGATTACATAGTGCCGAATTTTTGCATAAATAAAGTATTGTTTATTTAATAATAAATAATAGTGGAAACAGACATACAAGTGCATACATGGTTATTCATTAATTTTAGGTCCATTAAAGATGATTTGAAGGGATTATCTCAAACCAAATTAGAAAAGTACATTCAATCAGGCTTTTTTCTCCTCGCTGAATTCACAACCAGTCAATAAGAGTGACAATCCTATTACTCATCCAAGAAAAGTAAGAAAAAGCTTATTGAGAACGAACAGTGCTGATACTGGTGTTGTCTCCTCTAACATTTAGACAGTTCTACACTTTATTTCATTGAAGTGTATTATAGTTGATGGCCTATTTAACTGAACTGCATTATGTAGTTAAGCACTGACCACTTCGTATTATATTTATTACTTTTGGATGCCTACTGATGTCAGGTGAAACGGACTACATCACATTTCGATTAATGTGCGTTCTCAACGAAATAAATGAAAGTGTTCATTGATTATATGCACAGCTTCAAACACATTCAGCAGCTTGACTTTAATCCTTTTTAGATTCAGAGTCTGTTTTTTGTCACTCCGGTGAATAGAAGCAGCAGGAAAAGAGACCGGTTCACTGTGAGACCTTGAGACTATATCTCTGACAGTGTAACGGCCCCCTCCTCTACTGCCACAGTCTGAGCTTGGAGACATACAAATACACACACACACACACACACACACACACGCACACACACACACGCACATACACACATACACACACACACACACACATAGGTGTTCAGTACCTGTCGGTTGTGCTGTCTGGCTGTGGATCTGCTGGCTTGGGGACACAGGTCTGCAGGGGTGCTGAGCTGAGGTAGGATACTGGCCATAGAAATATACAGGCACCTATAGAATAATCATGTATGTTAAATGCCTGGGTAAAGGTATAGAAAATAACCTTTCAGCATCTGGTAACTGAAGTGGTCTGACAAAAATTTAGACTTCCACACCTCCTGTGGATTGTATTTATAGACTGTTGAAAATTTACCTCATGACAAAAAACTGTCATTGACTGGTAGGGGGTTAATCATGTGACTGATCCAGTAAACAGGACTTTACTACCATACCCTGTGGCTGAACACAGAAGCAACATGGCAGCTCCAAGAACCGTAATATTTTAGCTTCACTTTTCCACAGTGGTGTGAAACCACACTTTTTTATATTTAGTCTTCTTATTTAGACTAAGAGGTGAGAGCAGTAAAACGAAGGTGTGTATTTTCAAATTGTGGTTGATTTTGCCCTGATTTCTGTTTCCTTCAGGTCTGAGAAGAGTATTCAAATCAATCACTTAAATACCTAGATTCTGGCATTATATTTCATTTTTAAATATACTAAGCAACTGTTGAAAATTTTAAATTGACTTCACCAAAAAATCTATTCTCTCTTTTTTGATTTCTTCATTTTGATCATAGGATTAAGATTAAGAAATAGGAAAAATAAAATGTGTGTGTCCTTACCTGTGGTGAAGGCTGGCAGTAGCTGGGCAGGTTGGGTGGTGGTGGAGGAGGGGGCGGAGCTGCATAGATATAACTCTGAGTGGGAGGGTAAAGGGGCGGGGCCTCCCCTGTGGATTGACAGCTCATGGTCACATTAGCGAACTGAGTGGAGAGGTCTTCAACCTGCCCAAGAGAGGAGAAAGGAGGTGTAAACACACATGTATGGACATGACAGTAACACTAGTGTGTGGTGTTTTCAGTCTTTACAGCGATACGTACTGCAGAATACGGCTGTGAGGGAGTGACAGGCAACATCTGTGGGGCTGTATACGAGACAGATGAGTACTGAAGCACCTGAGAGAGACACACACATATGGAGACAGAGATAAGGACACACACTGACATGTATGTTGTAAAACATCTGGTGAGTCACATGTCCCTTCCTTCTGTATGCATTACCTGCTGCTGCTGCTGCTGTTGCTGCTGCTGAGGAGGATTAGCAGAGCCCTGCAGCTGCGTCTGGCTCCTGATTGGCTGCTGAGTGTCTGGAGGGTTGTACACAGCAGGGGTTCCATCAGGGTTCAGAAAAGGCTGCCCTGAAAGGTCAAAGGTTCATCCAAGTTATGCCTGAGGTTATGGTAATTCTGCATTTTTCCCAATTGTGTGTTTTCTAATTGTCATTTTTTACTTTTCATGTTCAATTTCTGTGTGGTTTTTAATTCAAGTGGCTTTGCTAGTTTAGTTTGGAAATGCTGAGTTAAAATTCAGTTTTTATGAGATGAAAGGTTCAGTGTGTTATATTAAGTGACTTCTACTGGTGAAGTGGGTCAGGGTTACACACACACACACACACACACACACACAAAAACCCACACACAGAAGTCCCCTGAACATCCCCTACACGAAACTGAAAAGTTGCAGTAAGTGAGAGTAATACACCTTAATTCTGGACGTCATCCATATTGAAACATAAAAAAGAAGTCTGTTCAGTAAATATCAACAAATTATTCTACAGTAATAAAAACATAATTCTCATTTTCATGTGATAATACACTGAGACATGATAATGATCCTTTTTCTACAATTAGATCTTCCCCCTAAATCTTACACAATGGATTTCAGATGTTTAAGGTTTTTTTTTAGAAAATGAGGTGAGACACAAGATTTTTAAAGTTGAGAAAAAATGTGTAATAAAAAAGGATCAATTTGAGTATAGTTTTCATTTGTTCTTAAGGTGGGTTTGCTAGTGAAATTTATTTTTTACTTTTTCAAATGCGAGTTTCAGTGTGTGTGTATTTTTCTGTATATAGGGTTTTTTGTCTGGGGCAAGATTCAAAATGGTCAGAAACTGTACTATGTAAAAAAAAATTAAAAATAAAAAAAAATACCTAAAATACAAGGCTTGCAAATAAAATACTACTGACAACAATGGAAGCATTTCTTTTCTCCTTTTAGCTCATCTTTCTATTAGTTTTTCAAAACAGTGGAGTTTGAGGTATCATTTTTTTGTTTTAAGTCTTATTTTAAGTCTTATTTTATTTTGTCCTAAGTCTTATTTTTTCTCTGTAGTTTTTGTTATGTTGGTTTTCTTTCAGGACATTGACCTTGAAGTATGATTACTGAATTTCACTGGTGTGTGTGTGTGTTATGTACCAGTATGTGGGTTCATTAATATGCTTCCTGGTGGGATGCCATTGTCCATAATGTAGGTGGAGTTAGGAGCAGATTCTTCTATGATGGGAGGGGAAGACGGGTGGGGGCAAGTGGATGGCAATCTGAAAACAGAGATGGAGCCTGAGAGAAAGAGGAAGAAACAAGTGAAGGAGGAGATGAGAAATGAGAAAATAAAGAATGGAAGAGATAAAAAGGAAAGATTTTGTTACCTTGACACAGAAAATTTCACATCTTATCATCTCAGTTTAAAGAACTACACACCATCCCAGTCTCTGTGATGATATCTTCTTCTTTTTTGAATATGTGAGGAAGTCTGGAGGTGTTGTGTGAAAATTTACAGCTATGGTGTGGAAATTCCTGAATTGAGTTAAAATTTCACACCAAAAGAACTTGCACTGCTTTTTGCTAATTAGATGCTTCTGAATAAAGAACAGACATCATTTATAAACAGCGATATTCCCACGAGAGGTGACGAAGTCTGCAGATAAGTTTGCATGCGCACAGGTACATGTGAGTGAAGTGTCTCACCCTAAGTGACTGAATTTACACCTTAAAAGGTGCAACTGGGAAGTGTTAACGTGTCTGTAAATGTTATTCTGACGTCCGCTGTAAAAAAAATAAAAAAACACACGCACCTCGTGTGTCCCAGCTGTTGTTGGCAGCCTGCCGGGCTTTGGGGGTGGGGCTTGTCCACTGGTAGGAGGAATCTGAATCAGTGCTGCTCCATGGCCTGGGGTCGCTGCCGTAGCGACAGTCGGCCTCGAAGCTGCTCTGTCTGCTGCTGCCTGTCCAGCTGGAGCCCGAGTTGTCACGGCTTCCCCTGTGACACAAACAGATCATTATTCTGATACCTTATGACTCGTTGACAAGTACTGTCATTCCTGTGGACATTAAAGTGGTTTCAATGCCTGATAATATGCTACACAAATTTTAGTTTGTTTGGCCTTCACTGACAGAAAAAAATGTCTAAAAGCATCTTTACATTACAGTCCCACTCTCTTCTGTAGTACAAGAAGTAAGATCTGTTACAATAGTCTTTTCTTTGAAATCATACTAAAAATCTTTTGGTGAGGCTTTAAGTGTCAATCCCTCCAGTCAACAGTCATCTCATTGAGCTTTGTCCACTTCTGAGGTCAACTGATAATGGATTTTTTTTGAAGGAAGGTACATGGAACATGGAAAAGCACATAGCCGATAAATCAACCAAATTCATCCATGGCCCTTCTCTCTAAATTTTGACAGCAAACTTAGGCATGCCTGCAATTAACTGTCACTTTATTAGAAACTGTTAACCTAAACAAACCAAAAGTAATAATGCTATAAATATGTGAGAATGTTTTTCATCTTTTGAGTTATTTATATTGGAGCTATTTGAGTTTGAGTTAGTTTCACTTGTGTTACTTAGAAGCCCAGTATTAGCTACTGGTCACTATCTGTCCAACTTCCACCCTACACTGATCATTTTTTAAAACACCTCTTGATGGTGATATCGAATCCTCTTTCATCAGTATCTTAAATATATTTTCATGTATGTGTCAACATGACTGTAAATGACTAAAACCTCAATGATATTGAGGTTTAACTCTGGGTGTGTTCAGGTCAATTTAACCAGTTTTCAACATACCTTTACTTTTACATTTTTTTTTGTTTTACGTTATGTTCATCTGGCCTACTAAATACAATAATTACATATTTTCACCATTTTTCCTTTTTCAGAACGCCTATAAAATAAATGTGCAAAATACATCTTAAAATTATGTCTCGTGCTAATCAAGTGTATTGACAGAGAAAATAAATTGTACCTCTGTTGCTTCAGACTATTTGTAACATTTGGTGGTCTAAGATGCATAAAATATTAAAGTAAGTATTTATATCTTATAGTTATGAATGAATGCTGAGTTACTTGGCTGATAAAGAATTTAATTGGATGATAATTACTGTTTTTTTTTTTTTTTGCAGAATTAATGAATTCCAACACCAGCCAAACACTAAATGCTTTCCGTACAACACAATAGGAGAGTTTGACGGAGTGAATTACAATACCATTCATTCCTTGTTTACTGTTACCGTTCCATCTTTATCTTAAATATTTTTCCCTCGTGTGTTAATGTAATACATCCTTATCTTATATGGTCATGTCATGTATTTTTGCTTTTTATTTTTAAAGCGACTGAGTCTGCTGTACCACATAAATAAACTTAACTTTACAGAAAATGTTAAATGTTAGTGAGAATCCAGAGCGCTGACAAAATAAATAAAAAAATGAAAACTAGGTCTTTTTTCTGTTCAGCTGCACTCTGAAAAGCTCTGCCAGGCTGACCGGATTAAGATGATAAATGACTACGCATCTGTGCAGACAGGTCTACCTGAAGAGCTGCCTTTTCCTCTGGGTCTCAGCATATGGATTGTACTCCTCCACAGCCCTGCACACAGCACACACACACATACACACACACACACACAGGCATATATTAATGTCCTCATCTAAATATAATAAGCTGAAAAAGCACATGAAGAGCATACACTGCAGGCAAGGTTACCTGGTTTCTGCATGGGTGCTCTCCTGGGTGCAGAGCGGCTGGAAAAGTACAGCACAGAAGTTAGAGTCTCCTCTTTCTCTCTCACAGTGTCACAGCTACCTGTCTGTCCACTTTCTTTTACCCGTCTCACCTCCTGGTTGAAGATTCGGTCTCGCACTCTTTGGTACTCCTCCTCTCGTTCCTCCATCGACTTGCTTTGCTTCTCTCGCAAAGGGTGGAGTCGCGTCTGTGCCTGCGAAAAGTACAACAGGTCAACGCACTGATAGGACGCGATCAATGGTAATTATAGAAGAAACTCCACAGAGACAGAGGAAGAAGAGAAAAGACAGACCTGGTCATCTGAGCTGTTGTCTCTCTTCAAAATAGACTTCCATCGGTGGATGTCTTCTCTCTTGTCCTTGTGCACCTCATCCAGAAAACGCTGCTCTGGTCTTTAAAGCAATCAAGTAACAGCCACTGTTACTTTACAGGAGACAAAACAATAAACAAAAATGCACATATCCAGCACATTATGTATTCTTACATGCGTGTGCTGCTGGTCGTGTTGATGATGACAGACTTGCCCGTCTGGTCTACGTTGTGCTCCATGCCAAAGTAGGCCGCCACTCGATGTACCAGCATACGGTGGTAGGACGACATATGGGGGAACTTCTTAAAGGAACTGAGACAAAAACAAGTAAAAATGAGCAATAGGGGATTTATCCACTGATATGGAAACTATCTAATTTAGAAATGTAGCTGTCAAACACCTGCAACAAAGCAGGATGTTTAACAGTTCCAGAATGAGACTGTATATACTGTTAAAAAAAAAAAAAAAAAAAAATACTACCAAAGTTACATATAACTGAAATTTAGAAAATAAACCAATACTGGAAAATGAAAACATATCAACAGACCAACACCACCGGTGTATCAGTCAGATACTAGTGAACAGACAAAGATAAGGGAAGTAAAGAGACAGAAGGATAACAGAGGTGAATGGACAGTGAAAACAGGTAGGTAGGTGAAAAAACAGATGAAAGTAAGAAAGAGACAGAGGAAGAAAGATACAACATAAGATAGGAGAATGTGGTACACTTATATTGGTGAAGCTTTTTTTGCTTGTTTTTGAGTTAACCATTTTAACACCTAATGACCCATCACATAAATGCCATAGGTTTGATACATAGAGTAGGGCTGCCAGGTGGCAAGAATATCACAATAAAATAATTCTTTTAATTCTGTTTATCATGATATATTTATAGAAGAAAACTTAGTTTGTATGCAATCAGAACTTATTATCATAGCGTTCCCTTTACTGCAATCTGAGCAAAGGATAAACATTTGCCAATACTGACAAAAAATATTGTGCCAAAAATCTTTGCAAGTGAACTATAAAATAAAACAGCCCTAATGAACGTTAGATTCAATAAAGTGCATGAGTAAACTTGTTCGCGCAGACAATCTAAATTAGCATGAGTCATATTTAATTTGGAATAGATAGCTCCCACTGTGACATATTCTCTGTCATATAATCCCTTACACACACACACACATACACACACACACACACACACACACACACAGATGCAAACCTATTGCTGATGATGAAGTCGATCATGTCCTGCTCCAGTTTAAGCAGCATCATGCGGTCTCTGGGGTTGCTGTTGAGGGTATCGACGATGAACTGGTGCAAGTCTATGCCTGTGGAGTCAGTGTACTCCACGCTGGACTCTAAAAAGAGCAACAGAGGGAGCCAAAATGCATTACAAGGTAATAAAAATAAAAATACGAAAAAAACTGCTGCAATATTAAACACCCCTGGAGGCCTACATCTAAATAGTGACATTGCCTCACCACATTTTATTACATTTTATTTGCTTTTTCCCCTTGTGTCTCTTCTATGAGATATCAATCACACACACACAACACACACACCTTTGGACACTGAGTTTTTCTTTGGGTCTGTGCTCTTCTCCTGGTCGTCCGCCTTACACAAACTCCCCTCATTTTCATGGCAGCTAGATGATGAGATGCTTGTGTCTAGAGATGCCTGAGAGGGAAGAAAAAGTAGAGTAATTTAAATGTTGTGGTGACGATGATTATGAAGAGAAAGAGGAGTGGGTGTATTTGTGTATCACCTTATGGATTTCTTCGGGGGGAGACTCCTCGCAGACTGCCGTACTCCGAACCAACTTTCCTTTGGCCTAGAAGTCACACAAGCAATATTACGAATTCATAGAGCATCTGCAATCGATAATTCACTAAGAATGAATAATGTGAGGGAGAGTTACTTTAGCTTACCTTAACTTTTTTCTTTGGTTGCACCTGGTTACAGTGTTTCTGTGGCAGAGGATACAATTTATTATTAAGTGAGCACAAGTGCAGCGGAGGTTGGGAAGGGTTGCATAATTCTAATGTGGCGCTGTATTAATTAATCACTTACCTGCAGCTCCGGCTTCTTGCAGTCCCTGTGACACTCCTCTTCCTCCTTCTGGTTACTGAGGGGTAGACATGGTGAAGGGGAGGAGCCACTGTTAACGTTGCATGATGTCATTAGGATGACGCCGACACTTTCTACAGCGACTTCAGTCATTCTTCACAAACAAAACACATCATGGACATTAAACCTTGTCTGACTTTTCTGTCATTTGCCTGCATGTGTGCGGGCGTTCGTACTGGATGCCGCTCCTACCTATCTGGAGTTGTTTACTCGAGAGCCTTGCAGGTGAATGATGAGGTCATATATCCCATGTTCCCACAGGGCAGCCAGAAACACAATTATCCTCTCCGCTCGCCTCCTCTACTGTTCCTCTCTCTGCCGACCCTTTACCGGTCAATGGAAAACAGCCCGAAGTGATTGAAAAACAGTGGAGAAAAAAGTGTTAGTGGTCATTGTACAACAAAAACACCTCTCTGCCGTCTCACACACACATACACAAACACACATATCAAACCGTTGCCAGACCATAAAAGCATAGCTGCTGGAAATGACATCAAGTAGGTAAGCTGTGTTAAAGTGTGTGTGGTACAACTCTGCCTAGGCTTCCCAAAAGCTTCCTGGCTTGACAGTTAATTGGTGCCTAGTGTGTATTACTGTAAGTCTATGTGTGCGTCTTTAACGGAAACTTACAGGCCGTCACTCATGAAATACTGGCTTGTGTATTTACATGTGTGCAGCTTGTGTGAACACATGTGTGATGTGCATCCGTGTGCGAGCATGTCAAAGAGCTTTTCTTAGAAACAGCAGCTGTGGGGAGTATCATCCGATCCGCCGGTGCTGATATTCCCAGAATGCCAAGCGGAGTCTCTGATCTCAATGGTGAGAATATTGCAGAGAACAGAGACAGACGCATTCATACACACACACATGAAAGGAAATGGCATTCCAGAGTCTTTTCCAAAGGGCCAACTGTGCTCAGTGGGGACACATTGGGCTGTAACACAGAGCTCTAGGGGACACTTATTCCTGTAACACCTGGGACAGAATAACGAGTGCAGAGGATGCTCAGTCCCATAACATGGTTATTTAACACCCGACTGGAGATAATAGCAGTTTGAAGCAAAAACAAGATCCCTGTCAGTGCATGTGTAGTGCATGTGTTTATACCTCACATACAATACATGACAGACATACTTTCAAAAAGGATCTTAGTGCGGCAGTGAGGCAGAAATCTTGCTATATGTTGACTGTCAGATATTGCAGCATGGCTATAAAAACAAAAAACAGGCATTTATATGATGTATTTAAAGGAATTACATGTAAGACTGAGGTACTGTCATGAATACCAAGGTTTTTTCTACTACTGCTGTACTGATTATTGTCCAACTTGTGCTTAAAACAAATGTGTTCAAATGAACGCCTTCCAAAGAAATTAATCGTACAATGTGACAGCTTCTTCAGCTAATTACAGGAGGGGTCACTGCTCTCAACAGCATGTGTAAAAACTAAGTGATTCTCTCTATTAGAGCTGAACCTATAAGTTTAGTTATCTTTTCATCAGCGGATGGAAAAATTAATCAGTAACTACTGTCGCTGATGATTTATGACCTGTTTTTGTCTGGTTCCAGTCTTGTGTGATTATAAACCTTTTTCTGAATGTTACATGCAATTTAAAGACGTCACCTTGAGCCTTAGGAAATTACATTTTCTAATCAAGAGAATTAATGAGTACTCAAGGAAATAAGCAGCACATTAATCCATAATGAAAACACTGTAGCACCTAACTCTGCATCAGAGCTGACATTTTAGTGTTTGGCAGAAACTGCGGGCGATCAGTGCCTCTGTTAGTTGGAGGTCTGCGGCAGCCTTGGGAAAAACTAGCATACATACACGCTGTGGAACATAATAAAGCCAGAGTTTCCCCACAAGTGCTGATGGCATTTGCAACCCTGCTGAATTGTGCTTTAACCAGCTTCAAGTGTGCTGCACTGTAGCTGACCCTGACCTAAGACCTCCAACTCCTGCCTTCCAGAGTAAACAGTCACATTCAAGAAAAAACACATAAAATAAGAGAATAGACTGATGTTATTACACCGCATTAAAGCTGTGAATCCTCAGCAATAACGGAGAACAGCAAAATGACACAAGAAGACAGAGAGAGAGAAGAATGAGGGGGAACAGATGCACTACAGAGAAAACAAGATGAATGGGAGGCAAGGGAAGCAGGGGATGAAGAAAGATGAGGAAAGAATCTGCAGGGACTTTAGAGGTGAAGAGGGGTGAAGCAAGGCGACAGAGAAAGAGAGAAGTGAAGAATTAGTGATAGAGAGGCTTGCAGCACAGTCAGTCTCCGGGCTTTTCAGCCGACGGCCGTTGAAGAGGGGATTTGAGTAGAGCTACCAGTTTTTGAGCTGAGCGCTGCAGAAGCGGCCGGCCGCCCGGGGAGAAGGTGTGACACGATCATTAGCGCGTGACGGATGGTGGCGGGAGGCAGGGAGCGCCAGTACCCGCTACATCATCATCCATCTGCTGCTCTCCCTGAAGCCTCCAGCCTCGGAGACACTTACTCACCAGGATACCTTTCTTCTCCAGCCAAAAGCTGCCTGGCTCATCTACAGTGACACACAGGCAGGCCAGTGGGAAAATGTCCAACAGCTACTTTAGATGACCATTGTCAGCTAAACCTAGTTATATTAAGTCCTTAAGCCAAATACAATCCGGTGCGGAGAAGAATCTGCCTTTGAATACCAGAGCTTACCAGATTACCAGTGTCTCTTGTATCATTACTGCCCGAGACATGACTGCACCTTGTATGCACAGCTTTATTTCCTTGCCCTCTTCACCTGCAGACACTCATTTGTACATTTTGCCATCTCTAAGGACAGTCTGCTGCTCCTCCACCCCTTGAAAAACCCACAAAAATGAGAAAACATTGCTGCCTACAGCCTCAGACGCGGCTGTTTGTGTTTTGTCTCTGAGGCGGCAGCTGATTTAAAAAGTAGATTTCCTTTTTTTTTTTTTTTTTTTTTTGTCCCTCAGCTCGGAGCTCATTAGGAAATGATTCAGCGAGAGACTTAAACCTAGAGAGCAGGTCTCTGTGGCTTAAAATGATTATTGAGAGTCTTAAGGCAGCCGTCGGTGCTTTGTTTATCCATAATCTGTGCAGGCTGTGCCCCTAAGCCTGTAATTGGGCTGCTTTCTCTTTCTCTCTTGGAGTATATAAAGGTATTTTCCCCTTGCTGACATTTTTTGCTTATAATACGGTTGCAACTATAGTGCAAGCATCATTTCCTTTCTTAGCAGGTTGTAGTCAATAAAGTGAGGTTTTGTTTTTGGTTTTTTGTCTCTCCCTCCTGCTGCATGCCTAGGTTACATTAAACAGGGCATGAATTATTCCTCTCTTCACTTTAAGATAAGCAAAGAACAAAAACTAGGCTACACATATAGGTTACATTGTCCTTTGAGTCATCAGCACCTGGGCAGCCACAGCAGCCCCGAAAATCGACCAAAGTCACTTGTGGTTGCGACAGCTGTGCAGCTCTGCAGCTGAACTCAAATGGAACCCAAAAAAACCTGCAGCCTAAAGAGCACAGGTTGAATTAAAACTGCAATTAACATCAAATTCAGCTTTTGAACTGGTCTTAGCTCTAGTAGTTTTGGAAACAGTCTTAACTCATGCACATGGACATGCTGACTGTCGCAGCGTTCAAGAGTGTGTATGGATGATGGGGTAAGTGGGTAAAACAAACAGGTGTCATCTCCAAGCACAACCTCATGGCATCCTGTTGACCCACATTACGGCACCAACCGATAACGACGTTCGGCTTGGGTGTGTGCGATTTACTTTTCGGGATGGGGCTGAAGTCAGATCCACGCTGCCCGTTGGGAGTATGTCTATCTGAGTGTGTGTGTATGTGTGTGTGTGTGTGTCGCATTACTGTGACCCAGCCAGGCTAAGCTGACACACCGGGGCTATTTTTACACCGGGGTAGGGACTGAACGACGGACCTCCTGCTCCGGGACTTCACCGTGCTGTCAGCCGCATGTGGAGAGCGGGGGCACGGATACACAACCCGGGAACAAATGTTGACTCCAAATTAAACACAGACGGGATTTTTTGGAAGCGGAGACAACTTACAGCTAATTTAACTCACACGAATCCACTTGGACGCACGCGCGACCTGACAATAAATATAGAAACTTAGCTTAGTTCGTTGACAGAAAAGCCTTAAAATAATGTGACATAACTCATAAAGGTTATCATTTCACGGTGTCGCTAACGCTACAGACCCGGAGGTAAAAAGCGGCAGATAGCGGCGCCCCGGGGTGCAGTCACATCCTAATTTATCCATTCTCACAGCGGAGATCAAGCTAAAGGACCAGGTGCGGCTAAAGCTAGTTTGTCCATTTTATCTCATTTTCACATGATCGAAAGTGTTTCTTACCTAAAGTCCTTGTAAGAGGGGAAAAAAGAAAACAAAAAAGAGAAGCGACAACCTAACAGCATTACCAACAACAATAAAAATTAAAAAAAAAAAAAAAAAAAAAAAAAAAAAAAAGGCAGAGAGAGGAGTGGATGTCAGCAGGAGTAACCGTTTGGCAGGAAAGCGATGGGAAACACAACTGTCAGTGAGAACCCCGCGAGAGGCTCCGTTATCTTACCGGAACGCAATGTCGGTCTTCCCTCCTCCGCGGGCTTCTGCCGGTGTAGCCTCCGGATCGACGGGGCTGCTGTACACGGCTGACTGAGGTCCGTTGCTCCTCCTCCTTCTTTTGCCTGTCTGTTTCGGAGCAGGAGGAGCAGGGGGAGGAGGGGGAGGAGGAAGAGGAGGAGGAGGAGGACCGACAGCTCTGAACCCTGAGCCACGCGCCCACACACACGCGCAGGAATGCACCAGAGCCAGCCCTGGGCCGGCCCACTCATCCCTATCTCCGTCCCTGTCTCCGGCTCGGAGCGAGTTGTCTATCCTCACAGTCCGTCCGTCCGTCCGTTGGTCTGCGCACACCCCCCCCCCCCCCCTCCTCCTGTCGCTTCACGGGGTCGGTTCAGTTTCTCACTACTACCCAACATCACGGAAACCGCATTTAAACCGAAAATAACGGAGTGACGAGGGGTGAGAGGTGCGGGTAGCATATTAGCTAGCTATCAGGGAGGTGAGCAGATGTCAGAGCAGGTTTCCTCTCACATACTGACACCAGTTCTCCTGGTTTCATTTACAAACACAGATCGTTCACTTCGTAGCATAATTGCTTAACTCGTACACAAATGGACAAAAGTATTGGGACGCGTTGAATTCAGGTGCTCCTTTTCTAACGGGTCTGGGATACAAAACAATAAGCACAAATATAATATAGTTTTATATTGTGATAAATATTATATTAATTATTAAGGCAAGGCCAATTTATTTGTACAGTTCCTACACACAGCACTTTACAAAAATGGAAAAGAGGCAAGTTAAAAATGCACAATTAAGACATAATAAAAAAAACATAAATAATACATTAAAATAAAGTAAGAGAGAAGAATGCAGATAGAACACTTTCAGCTGCTATATGCACAGCTGAACAGAGCCGTTTTAATTAATTATTTATTATTAGTTAATATTGATGTTTATATCTCAAATCAGCATGGGCAGGACATCTTACAGCTGTAGCCATGATGTGTCCCTGTATTTTTGTCCATATAGTTTATAAACATCAATATTTCCTTAAAGTGTAATGGGAGATTTTTCTTCCTAAGTGAGATGTGAAGAAAGTAGATGGTTAGTTGTGGTAGAAAATTATTATTTACAGTCAGAGCACAGGTAGAACATTTAAAATCATAGTCATAGATTTAAAAATAATAATAATACTAAATGTTAAAAATCAATGTTGAGAGAAATTAAGTAAAAACCATCTCTGAGGCCTTTTGGAAGCAAAGATAACAATTTAAACTAAACTAACTGATGCAATGCAATGATATTTATCACTATATAAAACTACATTATGACATTTGTCATTATTGTTTTGTAGGCCAGACCCCTGTTGCAAAAGAAACATCTGAATCCAACGTGTCCCAATACTTTGTCCACATAGTGTATGACAGGCAATTATGCTTTGAGGCTAACGATATGTTCAAGCAGATTACATCCAAGTGCATCGCAGTGAGTGAATTTTGACAAAATCTAGAAGAGAAGGTTCCTATTGACATGTTACAGTAACAGATTATGAACTCCATGCGAAAATGTAATTATGTGCCTATTCTTACAGCATTTGCCATCATTTTGATGAATTTCCAAACTACCGGGTGTCCCATAAGTCTCCATACATAGGAAAAATAAACGTTTCTTGACATAAACCATTTTTATTTATATAATATGCTCTATATGACTGCCATTTTGTCTGGAACACATTTCAAAGTGTGTCTGCTAAAGAACTACAAAGAAGAAATATAAAGAAATACATGTTAGAACCATATATGTATGGAATGTATTATGTCTCCTATGTATGGAGACTTATGGGACACCCTGTATATAATATTGTTCATTCAATTCTTATTTTGCTCATTTTAAACCCATGCTCTGATTCTTTTTATTTTCAGTGGGAGCAGGTGTACCAAGCAGTGTGAAGCAGATCTAAGGATGCGAGGTGTGGCCAACATGTTTTTGATCCATGATATATCATTGATATCATTTTATGGCTTTAGTGTATGATCAGAATGACAGATTTAGTTTAGTTTGTTGGAATCTGGTCATTTTATAACCATTAGCTGGTGTATTGTGGAAAACACAAGACAGTGATATTCAAGTTGTGTTATTTTTGCTTTGATGGAACAGAAAAGTAATGAGAGCCTGTTTTTGTTTCTTGAGGGTCTGGAGACAGTTACATTTATATATATCCATTTGCACTTGCCGTAAGTGGTGGAAGTAGTTCATTTCAAGTAAAAGCCCTGCCTTTGCAATGTTAGAGTACAGTACAAACCAAGGTCACTATATCAAAGCCAAAAGTACACATGAGGCTATAGATAATGTGTCATGACTTTGTTACAGCATTAAACTACTTTATGTGCATATTATATAACCAGGCCTATGTAACTGGAAAACCAATTTTCACACAAGAACACTGAATTAACCATGAGATTTTGAAAGAAAGTAAACCAACCTTAGGATTCTGATCACATCTTAATAATGCTGAAGTAGTTCATTTTTTAAATACAAATTTCCATCATATTACGCACAAACGTAAAACATGTTAAGTCTGGTGGTAGTGGGATGTACCAGTAAACAGTACTTTTACTCAATTACTGTAGTCAAGCACACAATCAAGGTAAACAGGCTGTTGCATACATCTACCCATCTATTCTACTACATCTCACAGTTGAGTGTGTTTTTGATGCCACAACATATATGTGACAGCTTTATTTACTTTTCAGTTTACAGTTTTCCATCCCCTTCCCATCCATTGAAAATCACTTATCTCCAAATGTGCTGACTACTTAAAAATCCTTTCGGATTAGCAGGAAAATGCATCATTCCAAAACTGAAAAAAGATGTGTTTGAGAAATGCACAGCTCTCACAGGACAGTAATGCTACCAGCATATGAGGATTTTGTAGAATATAGTACATTACTGTAATTTAGCCTACGAGCAGTAAATCATATACTTCAAATGAGCTAAACCTTACACATGTAGAGAAGTAAATGAGCCCAAAAACATCCCATCTAACAGTCAAATACTGATGAGAGATCTTATGCAAATAACACTAATATTATTTACTTATGTTTTGAATCTAGAATTTACAAATCCAGACTTGATATTGTTTCTTTATGCTTAAAGCGTATATTTTGGTTTCCCAGATTTATATATGTACTGTCTTACCGTCAGATTTTGATATTGCTTGCTTCCATCTGGCTACACTTTAAACTAAATCAGTATAACTCCTAATTAGCCTCATATATTTTAAACAATTAGAAATATTAAATGTGTTGCTGTCCATGGCAATGTGTGAATTTGGCAGCAACAAAAGCATGTTTGAGTGTGGGCTGAAGTGATGTAATACAGTGCCCCGTTTCTAAGTTTAACCAGTGCTTAAAACTCCTCATGTGACAACAAATAAGACTGAACACAGAAAAAATGAACAGATATGAGCTTCGATTTGGATATGAAGGACTAGAGCAGATTTTTTTGTCCTTTTTCCATTAATTCTAGGCATATTCTCATTCTGTTCAAAGTCATTCAGAAACTCCATTATTCAAAGACAATATTACCCAAGATATAAGCCAAGATCTCCCCGATATATGACTAATGTAGTCTGTAAAAAAAAAAAGGAAAAATAACTCATAGCTTCCTGGCTTGTCACAAAATAGAAAATTACAGTTCTAAATCTTTTTTTTTAAATAATGTATATATAATATTTATATCGAACTAGACCTTAATTGATCATTTTGGAAATCTCAGAACTGGCTTTACAGTTACAGTAAGAGCACAGAATACATTCATCTTTCAGCATCTGATGAATAAAGTTCCCATCGAAGAACCAACATCATACAGTACCAGAGACACACAAACCAATAAATCTGTGGCAACAGGACATTACACAAACTACTGATATAAACAGAAATTGGTGACAATAATGGCTGATAGATAATTTTAGGCCTCTAAACAGGAAATAATGACCTGGTGGGAAAATTCTGGATAAAAATGTGTAATGGTACATGTATTTCGATATATATTTTTTTACATTACATGTTCAGTGATTTGTTTATCTATCTACACTAATACATAAAACATTTGCTGTGTTTACACCTTGCATGCAACCTGTTCCCCAAAACTGAGACTTGACATGCTGCTGACCCTGTTACAGTTTGATGACACAAACACCCATATTTGCTGCCTGCTGATTTGTTCCCTGTCACACGATCACTTCTGACATCAGCCTTGACTACCACCAGCTTTAAATTCAACACAGATAGTGAATTACAGACAATTCTGTCCTTGTCGTCTCTGCTACCAGCTGTTGTGTGGTTAAATTCAGCTTTTAAATCACAATACAACTGACTACACTGAAAGCAGGAGTGCTGGTATCCAGTGTTCTTGGTGTTAGCAGCCTTCCTGATCATGTGGAGTGTGTTTCAAGCATGTTAGAATGTTCTTAGTTAACTTTGCTACAATGATCAGTGTAACTGATCCAGTGTGAGATATTAATGTGGATACGACCTCAGGTATTTATTATATGGTTGTTCTGTTCAACAGTTTCTTATACAAGTGAAAAACAAGATAATTTCAGACATGCATAATGTACACTGTTGCCCACAAAACTGGAAAAAAAATCGTTTTACGTCTTATGAAATATTTGTAATAATGTGATTTATTCTCGATAAATAAAGTGTAACTGGGACTTAGTATGCAATTATTGCACCTGTTCAAAAGGTCATTGCTGATGTGTGTAAATAGGAATTAAAAAAGAAAGAGGAATGTGTCTGAAAACAAAATTATTCCAACTTTATGGGAAACTGTGTATTTTCAGTGTCTAAATTATCAGGATGAGAGACAGGGATGATGTCACTCAATGAATCATGAAGTAGTTTTTTTTTTTCCAATTCCAAACTATTTACCTCTATAGAGTAAACTGTGTGTAAGGTAAGAATGTACAACAGTCAACGGTGACATGTATAAACTTCAAGGAACAGAATCATGGTTACAATCACCATAACTACAGAGATGACTGAGACAGACATCAGGATGTGCGTCACATGAACAGCACCCACTTCTCAGACAATCCTATGTAAAACCATACTTACCACATTTAGTGACGTGGCATCGACCTACAGATATGACATATACCCTAAAGTCTGACCTCCAGCAGACAGAAGAACCTTATACTGTGTACAGTAAAAAGAATTTATCAAACTGTACAAGTCTAAACAGCAGTAAAGTGGCCTGTGTCAGAAGCACATGCACACATGGACACCTGCTGTCTGGTTGCTACTGGCAGTATGGCTGGCATGTGCACACAGAGGACACAGAGACTCAGCGACGCTTGTTTCCCGTTGCGCGTGCACAGAAATACCGCTTGCGTGGTGGCTCGTTATATAAACACACCTCATTAGAAAGTGCACAGCTGAGTGTGTTTGTGTTTCTATGTGTGTGTCATACTGTTACATCAGTTCCAGTCTCGCTGAGGTGGAGGGATATCTGGTTTTAAATACCGTACTGGAAGGGGGATTAGTGATCTCATGAAGACAGTCGAAGAAAAACCTTTTTTGGAGCGCAAATAGACGTCTATAAACACATGAAGATCACATCAAATCACACTCTCTATGCAATACTGTACTCAAATTTACAGCAATTACTTCACTTCTTCAACAAGGTAGAATGCAATTTTTCCAAACGATACTTTTGGCTGATTTTGGAGGCTTTTACTTGAATTAACAACAGGAGACCACTGTTTTTAAATAGTACCACTTAACAGTCAGAGTACCCTTGATAAATAATTGATAATTCAGCTTTAAACACTTTATAAATCATTAATAAGATATTAAACCACATTCAAAAACAAGGACAACTGTGACCTATTTGACGCCAAATAGTCGGTCCACATAACATTTACTGTTTGGGTCAGATGTCATTAGTTACTTGCCAGTTGATTATTAAAATTTATCAATAAATTGCTACCACTTGACCACCATCAGTGCATCGTTATTTATACGATTTGGTGTATTAAATGAGAAAACTGTGCAAAACTTGTTTAGCAATTAGGATGCTAGCGATTAGCATTAAAACCCACATCCAACCCTGAGAGGCAACAGCCTGGTCCCCCAGCACAGGTATTTGCTGTGTATTCATGCATGTTTTACCGCATTTGTCCAGCAGTCACCGCCAAAGCGTTCACATGATTCTGGGCACAGCAACGGGATTGTAAGGCTAGTGTATTCCAAAGTTAGTAACATCTCCCAAAAATATTGGTCCTATCAACTTGCAGTTTTTGCTAGTGTCTACTTTAACCAGAAATACATAAGTATGACAAACTGCAGCAGTCGGCTCTTTCCAGATTTTGTGTGATGTCCGAGACCCACACACACACAGAGTGCACTTCCCTTCTATAATATAGATTGTAGTTTGTATAGGTAATGACGTTCAGTTTACCTTATTTTAAGGGCTAAGAGTGTTTTAGGAAATATAGGTATAATTTGAGTCACATATGTCATTTGGTTACAGTGCTGCATTGCGCTGACTTGCGCAAGCAGTGCTCTCTAACTCTAAGCTAAACATGGAGAACTCTAGAATAGTGACTATCGTGACAGAAGTGTTGGTGAAAACAGTCACAGATTTCATGGTTATTTCTTGCAGCTTCATACAGACACACACTGGATTAATAATAATTTTAAAAAATGCTTAAAAGGATGACTGCTTCATGGATTTTCTTACTGACACCACCTGAACCTGGTTAATACTTTAAATGTTGGTAACACATTAGTAAACTGTAATATATTTCACACTTAATACAGCTCTGTTTGCCTTTTATAAATGGTACTAACTCAGTAATAAATGGTCTGACAAGCTGACAAGGTAAAGTAAGATTAGCAACTTGCAACATAAAAGCATCAACCTTGCCAAAAAGTGAGTTTGACTCAATGTACAAAAATTATTTCTATGTGTTTATCAATGACTTATAAAGTGTTTACTGCCTAATTATAAAGTGCACTAATTTATAAATTTGTTACAATGGTACCTGTAATATAAAGGAGGGCTGTTTTTATTTACCATTACATCACAGCTCCAGAGGGACTTATTGCTTATGAATGTGCCCATGTAGACATAGCTATCTCCTTTGATCACCAGCGAGTGTAAATGTCTGCGTGTGCATGTGTGTACAAGAGATCGAGTGACACCTCAACAAGCGAGGCTCATAAATATTAATAGGGGCCTCATGAATATTCAGAGGGCAGCTTATGAATATTTAAACTATGATGGAGCATGTGGCCAGGGTGACTAGACAGCCACAGACAAGAAACAGACAAATAGACCTCCTCCTTTGCTTCTTAACCAGAGTGAGATTCAGCAGCTCAGCCATTTCTTTTGGGCCTGCGTTCATTCTAATTAAGAATACATTATTTTTATGATTTTGTTTTTATAGCATGAACTGTGGCCCAGGGAAAGAGGAATATTGTTTTCATTGTTTTCACACATGAAAAGAAGAAGCGTGATAATTTCCAGAACATAAAAATCCAAATAAATTCCCTTTTTAAACAATTACAGTGCCTTTATTACCATGGCATGTAATAAACAACATCTGATTTGATGTTTGATTGGGTTTAATATGACCATGCCATGATCATAAAAGCATTTTCAATGTTTTAAAATGAGAATGCCTAAGAGTGCTCTTGGATTTTTATGTCTTGTGTGCATGCCATTTAAAGATCACCTCAAATAAACTCAGTATAACTCTAGGATGTTCTCCAACATGGCACATATTAGAATGCAATTGAGGAAAACTACACTGTTGGAACAAACAAAAGATAAAGACACAACCATAGAGAGGTCAGGTTACTGTAAACTTAATAAATGATGCAAAAAGTGTATTTAATCTCTAAAGGAAGTGGTTTTACACCATAAAATGTTAAAGTGGAAAAATCTCCTCACAGCGATTGTCTTAAAATAGAATATGATCCATACAGAGTCATAAGTCTGCATCACAACAGGGTTTTACATTAGAAACAAAAACACCATGCTTCTCATTGGTTGGATAGAAGAAGATGTCATTACTGTTTTACCTCACAAATTGAGAATTTGCTTACAAATGTATCTGAATATATTTGAATTGTTAATGGAGTCACACAGAGAGTAGAGAGGAGTAAAAGTGAAGGATTACACATGCTAATGTAGGAGGCCCTGAAGAGGGTTTTAGGGATACAATTAATTGATTTCACAAGGAATTAACCCATTAGAAAAAAAAGAAACCATTAAATCTATTCCTGTGTGAGACCTGATCCTGTGGTCCAAACTGTAGCTATATGTGAGGGCACCTGAGGTAAAAAAATAAATAAATAAATAAAAAGTGTACAAACCCTGATGTAACCCCCGAGGGAAAGTGGGTGATGAATTTAGATGCAGTGCGTCAGCAGTCAGAATTACAAAACTATGAGCAGAGTGAGGAATAATATGGGTTCAAACGTGGGCTGGGCTGAGAGTGCGCACTCAGATTGTGCCAGCGCAGAGCTAAAACAGTTTGGAGGGGCGATGGGAGCATCAGTATGAAGAATCAACCTGACCGGTTTTATTTTCTGATCAATGAAAATGAGTCACTGTGGATCACCTTCCGCTACGCAGAGAAAATCCTGGATGGATTTTAAGCTCTGTGGACTAAACTTCATGTGCCTATTATGTGTCCACCTACACACACACATACGTATATACTGAATCAGAGCGTATAAGAAAATGTGTGTGAAGGTGAAAGAAGTGCACCTGTTAAGTGATAGACCTCAAACAGTGCAATAGCTTGTGTGGGTTTGTGGTCTATAACGGATGTTTGACAGACTGATGAGCTCTGGCACTCACATGCTGCTTCCTCCACACATTTCTCCCCTCCTCTGCCTGTCTTCTCATCTCTTTAGGCGGTGGGCGTAAACTCCCTCCTTTTCTTCCTAAACGCACTCTTTCCATCTCCACTCTTTTCTCTCCTTGCTCCTCCATCCTTCTATGCATGTGTTGTTTTCGCTGATTGCCGAGTTTGACAGGTCTTCAGAGAGAGAAAACGCAGAGGGAGAGGAATCAAACAATCTCCTCAATTAGACAGCCCACACTAGCGTGCGTCTGAACTCTATACCATCTTCATCAGCTGTCGCAGTTTTCATCTCTCAGTCGCAGACACCTTTGTTCCTGAGTTGAAAACACACTGTTCACGACAAAGGCAGAGAAAACCATTTAGCTTTGAAGAACAGAAAGCTGCGACAAGCTTTTAAGGTTTATTTGCATCGAGAGGAGGGAGTCTCTGCTTTTTTCTGTCTTAATTGACCCATCAGTTTGTCTGAAATTTGCAAAGGCTACACAGCGGCCACTGATGCGAGGGCATTGGCGATGCAAATGGATCTCTAGCTGATTTTATTATAAGATTTAATATAATCTATCATTTTAAAGCTGAACCCCAGCAGTTGGAATGTAGCTGAAGAGGAGAAAGAAGTGTGGAAATGACTGTTAGGCTCCACAGTTGCAATAATTACACCAGCTACTAAGTGAAAATGAATAGATGTGGTTTCATTTCTGATGTAAGGGGTATGAACAGACAGACAGACACACACACATATATAAGGTCTTATGTCGCTAACCACACATTCAGCTTCCACTGAGGGTTGATGACTAAATGTCATCGAAACACACAAAATCAAACCCACACACATACACCGTGAAGAGAGGTGGCCCAGCTTCAAAGCAAAAGACAAAATAAAACATGGGGAGAAAACACGGAAGGAAGGAAGGAGGCAGACAGATACATAGAGTCCATGAAGGACCTCCGGATGGTCAACAATGGAATGAGTCAATACTGTAGTAATACTGTGGTGCACTGCAGCATACCTGGAGGGCTCAGACCTGTTGATGCAATCACTGGTGGATGTCTGGAGTTTTTCTCTTTGCTCCCATCTGTCTTCCCTCCACTTGGCTGTCAACCTCTCTCACAGTGCCCCCCCACATTCCTCCTATCTTTCCTCCCACAACTCCTGCTTTCCCTTCTCCTCTTCTCTCTTCCTCACTCATTATGTACAATGCTGTGAAAAGAAAACACTGGTTCTGCAAGTCACTTCTCAGAGATGGAAGAAAAAAAAAGTCATTCACACCATCTCATTACACAGTTTTAGTCATTTTTTTTCTGGTCAACTTTTCCTGTCCTGTTCATGTGACTGAAATCCTGCAATATTTCATGGAACTTTAAACCATACATACAAAATGCTTAAGAATTGACTGAAACTGTGATCATAAAACTCCCTCTACACATCAATCATACACAGTTGAAGCAGTTTTTGGTCAGACACCAGTGACAAAGTTTCTTTCTCTCCTTTTTTTTTTCTCCTTCTCACACATGCATCCTCCTCCTTCTGTTTCTTCATCCATCTTTTCTCCTCTCCCCACTCCCAATCCTTCTTCATTTCTTTCTAATTCTCTTAATCATTTCCTCCATACATCACTCCCTAGTGCTGCTGGTCCTAACTCTCATCCTGTATCATTGACCTGGAAGCCTCCGAGCCTGTTCTCTCAGCCGTGGGCATCATGACCATAAGCTGAGTCGCAAGGCTATTTATATTTGTTCCTAATGAGGTGAGATTTCTCTCCGCCATAGCAACGGTCTCTATGGATACCCTGCACTTGGATACCAGATCCCATCCTGCTTTAAATGTCTTATTATGGGCTGCGCCTTCCCCTGTGTACCGTAGCCTAATTAATTCTGAATTATCACCCCTTCGCTGTGTGAACGGTGCAGAAATGCTCTCAAATTCCCCCCAAAGCTGACAGCATCAGCACAGGTTTACACCAAAACACAGATTAGAGTTCCACCAGTCAATTTGTAGAATCAAGTAGATCAATATGAAAGCACTTAGGCATGCAACCTGATGCACAACTTGGTTGTTTGGACTGTCAAGCTGCAAAGACCTCTACAGGTGCTCATTATTTGATCTAAAACACAAAGAAGAAGAAGAAGCAGCAGCATCTGTCTCAGCTGATGGTTTGTGCTATTGATCAGGTCTGAGCCAAGTTAAGGAGCAAGCTGCAAGCACAAGACCCCAGCGGCAGAGCACAGATCATTAAGAGCAGCTCTCAGAGGCCGGGGTCATGCAGGTGTTGATACCCACCGTGTCATTTCCTGCCACAAAGCACAGGCAGACGATCAATAAAGCGACAGAGCTGCTTCTTGAGAAAAGCCACAGCAGCGGTGTGAACACATACATATACATTAAGTCACACAAAGTCTCTGTGTGTGTCTTTGTATTTACAGTAAGGCTTGGAAATGTTCCCTGCTTTCTCCTGATGACAGACACTCCCAGACAGCTGCACGCACATGTACTCACCCAGGTACACACACACACACACTGACAGGTGCTGCATTGTTATGGCATGTCCAACTCTGGCAGCTTGTTTTCCCTCAGACCTCTCACCCTCTGTGATGACTCAGTGACGGGGAGATGAAAGGAGAGGCAGGAATAGGGGGTTGGAGGGGCCTGAGATAGTTTAAGCGCAAGAAGGTTAAGTAAATCATATCATTAATGCTATGTTAAGAGATTGCTTTGACCTCTGCTTGGCTGTCTGCATATGCAAGCGTGTGTGTATGTGCCTGGCCTTTGTCCTAGTACAGCAGGTGGCAGCAGTGACGTCCGTCTTCTTCCCAGCAGCACACACACAAACACACACTTTCTCTCTCCCGCCCCGTGTTCTCCAGTGTCAGTCCCACTAGATCGTATCGTGCTTGAAATTCACTCATCATATCGGGTGGCCCTCACTGTGCCGCTCACTGACACGGGTGCGTGCACGCATGCAAAGACACCCACACGCTCGTGCAAGAAAATACACACACACACACACACACACACACACACACACCCACACACACACACACACACACACACACACACACACACACACACACATAACGCAGCACGGTGGATGGACTTGATTATACAAGCAGAGCAGCTCAACCTGACAGAGGAACAAGCGCCGAAAAAGGAAACACGAAAAGAATATAAAAGGCTTATTTGCCTGTGTTGTATAAGTATGTTTCATCTTCCCACTCTCGCCTACCCACACCCACACAGGTTAGATCCAATAGCTTGTGCCAGGCCTCTCTATCTTGCAACACAAACACCGCTGTGTGAAGGAATATTGCAGTGGAGTTTTTCATAATCTCTTCCTCTACGCCCACACATGCACAGAGTGAGGGGGTGAGAGGGAGAGGGGGTAAAAGGAGAAGCGGTAAAAGAAAATGAAAAGAATGAAAAGAGAAGAGGTGAGGTGAAGGGGGGTGAGGAAGAGAGAGAGAGAGAAAGAGAGGGAGGGGGTGAGGAAGAGAGAGAGAGAGAGAGAGAGAGAGAGAGAGAGAGAGAGAGAGCTAGCTCATGTGTGCCAGGAGGTAGTTGTTATAGTAACTGTGCCTCTATACCTGTCAATCACAGCTATTTCAGGCATCTGGTGTCTATGGAAAAAAATTATAAAAAAGAAAAAAAATATTGCACATACCAGGGCCAGAGAGCTGTTTCACTAAGGCAACATTATCAGCCAACGCACATGCACCGATACTGGCAACTTGTATACTGATAGACTGATCAAATTAACACCATAAATGAGATTTCAACACTGTGTCATTCTTAGTTGTTTAAAGATTCTCACATTTCTACTTCACAGCGCACTTAACGACAGGAAGCTGAAAAAGCATCTGCACACTTTCCAACACCACAAAGGTGTGAGAACAATTCCATTTGTGATTTTCTTTCGCAATTACACCAAAAACAGAGATGACTATAAAAGATAAATAGAGAATGTGTCATTAATCGGTTATTTTTGGAATTTATTTATCACGGTAGCCAAAAAAAAAAAAAAAAAAAAAAAAAAAAAAAAAAAGAACCACCAGTTTTCAGGACCTGCTGTGAACAAACACACAGAGAGAAGAGGAAAAGTGCTGAGAGAAAAGAGTGGGGGAGTAAGAATAGTGTGAGCACCAATATGGCTGAGTGCTGAGTTTGGAAGCAAAGCATTAGGCAGAAGGTAATTAATACCTGTCACCGCAGTGCTCTGTTCGCTGCCTTTATTCGGTTTCAGACCAATTAAAATATGACACTCCTCCGGTGGAGAATGTCTTGTTAAAATTAAGCGGCTGAGACGCACAGACACCTTTGATAAACACATCCAGAGCTACAATTGGCTTTGGCAGCAGCGGCACGTATCGATGGATAGATATGGGAAGAGAGGGGAGAAACACTGGTCTGTGTGTGTGTGTGTGTGTCACTTCCAGTAGGAGATGGGAGCTGTTAGATCTGATTAAAAATGTGTGTCCTTCCTTGAGAGTTTACACTCAGAGCCGCGCGCACACACGCACACACACGCGCACTAGACTGACGTGATGTTATGAGACGTTTATGAGGGAACAGATACTGACCAGTGAAGACAACTCACTGCCAACGATTTGTGGGTTGGACAGCAAGGACGGACGGATAGTAAGCAAAACCAGACGAACCAGAGCAGAAGAGAAGAGAGAGGAGAGAGGGAAAAAAAAAACTGAAGAGGGAGCAGCTGAGGAAAGAAAGAGACAGGTGGTATAGAGAAAAGCTTAGGAGCAAAGGAAAATATGATGAAGAGAGCTGATAGGAAGGAAAACAAAAGGATGGAAGAGCGCTGAGGGAGAATGAAGTGAAATATGGTGGGGTTTTTAAAGAGTTGAGCAGATAAGAACTGGAGAAGACAGATTAGACGGAGAAAAGAGAGAGAGAGAGAGAGAGAGAGAGAGAGAGAGAGAGAGGGGAAATGAAGAGAGGTGGAGTGATGGATGCAGGCAGGGGACCAGCAGCTCTCTGCCAACATCTCCATGCATCCTTCCAGACATCACACTGTGCTGCCATCTGCCTCTGTGCCACACACACACACACACACACACACACACACACACACACACACACACACACACACACACAGGGAGGAGATATGTGAAATCATTAGCGTCTCCTGACACTGAATAAATATCTGGGGATGAAATCTGTCTGTGGAGAAATCACCTGCGGGGAAATATGATTGGATGAGATCACGACCTCGCCGGAACGCAATTTGCATGTCATCTAAATGGGATCTGCCCCCGACGCACGAGAGGTCAAAAGGCGTCCAATTTAGTCGGATGCGACGACACACTCCCCGATTGGCTGGAAGGAGCAACAATAGCAGGTGAAACTCGACCGCTGGCGTTGGCTGCTTCCTTCCCCCTTCTGTGAGCTGCAGGACTGCCCTCTTCTGGCTGCTTTACAAACCTTTACCATACAGTTTGGTAGGGGAAATAAAAAAATGAACCAACATCCAACATTTAAGACAGACAAATCCTGGCTGGCAGTTGTTGTTTTTAATCACATTAGAGCTGAGGAATAAAAATAAACACAAAGAGCATGAGAGTGCAGCACACAGAGTGTTCGGTTAACCACATACAGAGTCTTATTTATACATATATTTATATAATAGAACAATTTCTCTCACTTTTACAGCCTCTGATTGTAACACAGAAATATACCAACATTCCCTGGGTGAGAGAAAAGAGAAAAGAGCTAAAGAGAAAAGACTCTCAACAGTCATCATCATCATCTACTTTATAAAACCTACAGACCATTCCTTTTTATAGGTTTGTACATCATCGAGGCATCAGTATTCATTACAAAAATAGGAATATAGTTGCTGAAGAAGCACAGAGGGTTGACTCGGTGGGAGAGTGAGGATGTGGCTCCAATCACTGGCATCATGACAAATAATGACCACCATCCACCCGTTGGACACACTTCCAAACCAGAAAATGTGCTTTTAGCCCACCCTCTTCTCTGTGCCTCCGCAAGTGTTGTACAGCAGTCCAGCCGGAAAAAGAGTCAGTTGTGATTGAAACCAGTTAGGTTTTAAATTAAACCGTTAACAAAACCATTAGAAAAGGAAGGCATAAAAAATGACAAGCAGAAAAGGGAGGCGGTTAGTGTATCGATGAACTATGAGAAGAACAAGGGCAAAAAAAAAAAAAAAATCTAAACAAACAGATCTGGAGATTAGAGGATAGGACGAGATGAAACAAGGATGGCAAAGTAATAAAAGGTTTCAGGGAGAAGTGCAAAGCAGCTCTGAGGTCGCCCTTCATGTGGCTTTCTACGGCTGCTATTAGTGGAGGAGAAAAAAAGAAAGGACGAGAGGGGGAGGAGGTCGATGGAGATAAGCTGTTATTGCTGGGGGTGTTTTTATTTGGTGTTAACATATGAGAAGAGAAACCAGGAGGTGGGGGATGGAGGGCAGAGCTATTGCTGGGGGTAGTAGGGCTGCTGCTGGGGGGGTTGTTGGGGGTAGCCGGGGTAGGGCTGTCCAGCTGGGGGGGCTCCTGGGTATCCTCCTTGTCCTGGGGTTGCCTGGTAGGGCATGTAGGACATGTTGAACTGACCATAGGCGTATGGATTGTAGCCCATAGGCATCTGGAAGTACCTGCACAGACACCACAACAGACAAGTCAGACATCTGAGATTTACCTGAACAGGTTCCATTTAATATTTAATGACATGAAGCAATGAAGGTGACGACTCAAATAAGTGACCCTCATCTCACCCTCCTGTACGCTGTCCAAAAACACTATGTCATTCATTAGACAGTGTTTGTTTTATCCATTCATTATAGTTAAGGGAACATTAATTAACTGTGGTCCACCTTCAGACATACTAGGTGACAATAACATAGCTGAAAACTTGAGTTCACCTGCTATAAAACCGAACGTGTATCCAACACTAGTAAATCTGTATTCCCACACAGAGCAGAGTTTTAACTAGGAAGGTGAATATTAGAGTGGGTGAAGTGAATCTGCATTATAAAATGTAAAGAGTATGAGGGTCAGTGGTAGGTTTAGGGTTTTGCGACACGTTGAAAAACACTCAATGAAAACATAAAAGCCAGATAAATCTATATGGAAACAATATTCCAGCAATTAAGACTTCAAAAATTCATATTTATGACTAATTAATGACTTCTTATGCCTGATATTTTTTAAATTTCTGACATTTTGAGTCTTTTATTGTTTCTGCCATTAGATCCTCCTAAATCATGCATACTAGACCTTCAATGTATGCAATTTATGGAATTTACTGTAAATTTAAATGGAGACAAACAGATCCAAAACAGGGACCAATCAAAGGTGAACTGGATATAAGGCCTTCTAGTACAACGTATATTAACCAGACACAACAGCAAAGTTTCAGAAGATACAAGTTTAAACAGGTGCACAGGTATAAGGCGTTTCTTTAAACCCCTTTTGTTTTGTTTTTTTCCTGTTGCACTTTTTTTTTTTTTTAAATCTCCACCTACATTTTAAACGCAAAAGACACAAAGTGCTCAACAAGATAAAACCACAGTAGAGGAAAAGAGGGGAATCATATTTGTAGACTGAGAGCAAAGTGAGGTATTCATCAACGTGAAAATGGAAATCTGGGAGTTTTGCCAATCCATCAATAGACATCTCAGGTCTTTCTCTATAGCTGTGTACTAATGAGACGTCCAAAGAATTTCCTCATTGAAAGAAGACTGACCATCACAAGTAAACTGAAGGTGATGTGGGGAAAATAGGATGAGGGAGTCGAGTGCAGTTAGTAAAGAGTACAGACGATGGCATCAACCTGACGTTACCAAGCCAAAAACATTTCACACTTCACAACAAAAAGAATATAAAGAAATGTGTTCAGCCTGGAAGGGGTTTTCCCACAGGTCATATGTGTGGACTAGATCACTGAATTAATGCAAAGTAGCTGTAGCTGATGTCTGTACTGAATGTAATATTAAGCAAGTGACGGAGATAAGAAATTAGAAATTGCAATCCCAATGCTTCTGTCTTTAGTAACAACAAAAAGTATGGAACTGGTTCTGAAATTCAATCAGAACCCACAGATGCTGTCTACTCTTTCTAAAATGTTTCCCAGAGTTCTTTGGGTCCAGCTGTGTTTGATGTGTGATGATGATGGACTCACCCTGGGTAGCCCTGGTAGGTGGGGTACGGTGGTCCCTGGGCCTGTGTGGGCGGGGCCATAGGTGGTGGGTTACTGGTAGGAGGGACAGAGGGTGGTATGTTGGCGGGAGTGGTGGCGGTAGCGGCCTGTGGGGTGACGCTGGGTGGTGGGGGTCTGGCTGGCGGCGTGGGCTTCGCCTGGGGCTGCTGTGGAGGTGGTTGAGGCTAATGTTAGAACACAGAGAGGTGAATATTAAACCATTACTGTCACATGGACATCAGCTGGATTTCTACAACACAGAACTTATGCAAATTTTGCCTTTTTAGAAGAATCCCATCTGAGAAGGTTGAAGGAAATGGAAAACTTTGAAAAACTTTCATTCCAAAGAAAATTTTTCTTTGAAGGGGCTTTTTCCCAAAGAGCTCATGCACTTAACTGGAGATGGAAACATCTTTTCAGAACAAGTACTGATGTAGCGAACGTTCAACTTACATGACTGATGAAATCCTGATTTTGAAGGAGAAGGAAAAGCAGAGGAAGAAGAAGACAAAGATAAAGCACAAGAAGACAAGGAAGAAGACAAAGACCAATTACATGAAGAAGAAGTAGAGGATGAAGAGGAAATCTTAGAAAAGGAAGAAGACAAAGTACTAGCTTCTCATCTCCTCTCAAATATTCACATACTGGAATAACATAGCTAGTATTGGCCTTTGGTTTGTAGAGTGTAATGGTTTACTTCTACTTCTACCTTCTGAAGACACCATGCGGACTAGTTAATTAACTCCATTTCAAAGTTTTCTCCAAATTTTCTGAACATTATGGAAGCTGCTGATATGTAGAGGTGAGAGGATGCTTACAAAGACAGTCCTGGGTGCAGGGGTGGGGCCGGCAGCGGGGGCAGCAGGAGTGCTCTGATATGCAGGGACGCTAAAGGAAGGAGCGCTGGGCTCTCGTGCAATGCTCTGCTGCAGCTCTCTGAAGAAAGAATTCAAGCATCACACACACATACTGTACTGTAGCTTTCCTACCAAAATTATGCATGTACACATCATACACCTCCCACTTGTGAAACTTGGAAAACCTCTGCATGTTCTTACTTGGGGGAGAGGTGGCGAGTAGTGTCACCCTATCTAGGAACATTACATAGAGCAATGGGGACACAGAGCTACAGGAAAAAAACAGCTGAGTGGCCAACAATTATAATCCAGCTTCTATGACACAAAACAGTCACATATAGAAAAAAGGATTTAAACAAAACAGACAAGTACATACTTAAGCAGTTCATCACGCTCTGTCTTGCGAGCGAAAACGATGTCGCTGCATTTGTTCTGGAACTTAAGCAGGATTTCTGTCAAGTCGTTGTAGAACTGAAAAAGAGAAACGGGGGGGGGGGGGGAAACAAAAATAAACTACCTGGCTTGCAAACCACCTTGACGCATAAAAGAAAAAACACATTCAAGTAGAAAGTTTGTGAGAAGATACACATGACTGCAGTACATTCATCCCTGCTGAGGCGTTGTGTGTGCGCTGTTGTGCTGACTGAGTACCTTGGTGCCTTCGCGAAGGTTGCTGCTGATCTCAACGTAGCTGTCGTGAGCTGAAGCCAGCTTCTTCAGGACCTCCTCCCTCTGGTTGGCCTCTGTGTTGGACTGCTTCAAACCGCTGAACTCCTGGTGGGAGGTCTGGAAGGAGATCACAGGCCGAAAAAGTTAACCTTCTAGGGGAACCTGGATTTGTGTACAAGATGCTAAACACATACTGAGTAACCTCTGCACCACTGGTCAGCGATACAAATAAAAGCTCTGTCGTGAGATGCATTTAAACAATTCACACATTACAGAACGCTTCATCAGATGCAAGAAAACCACAGCAGTACAGATCCTCAAATTACAGCAAGAAAATAGTTTGAGTTTCATTTAGTTGCACTCTGAAAACAACGTAATCAATATGCAAAATGTGTTTACATGAACATCCTCCAAGCCGGCGCTGGCTCATAAACATACAAAGAGACAATACTTGCCAGAGAAACATGAGTGACAGCATAAGTAATCTTCACTGGAGAGTATCAGCAGTTAGCTGCGTTAGCCAACATAAGCAGAGCATGACCTGCTGTTTACTAGTGCCATATATTTCAGTAAAATGGCTACAGCGACGAAAAATCAACTATAACACAGTGACATGCCATCAGCTGCTTTCTAAATCAAATGCAACGGTAGACAACCACACACACACCAAACCTGCACATACCGGACTCATTTCCAGGTTCTGTGTGAGAATGGACAATGTCAGACTGAATGAAAGTCTATTTTAAATGATGCTAAGACATGTTAGTCTGTTAGGTTTTACTTTTCTGTATATATAATAAATTAAGTCATTTAATCCCAAATAAGGTGGTTTAATTCAAGGCTTTTTCATCTTCCTCTCTCTAATTTACACAGGTCAGTCAAGATTATCAATTATTAAAATGCACAAAAATAAATCATCTGCCGAATCAGTTCCATTTCAATTAACAATGTCCTACTTCAGTTCCATTCAATATATTTTGGATAGAGAAGTTTCAGTAACAGTATCCATTTTCCTCAAAGAAATGATGCTGTAAATTGCACAAGTAACCCTCCATCCTTTTGCATTATTAAAAATATTGCTTACATTAAGAATTTATCTCAAAGCAGTTACATTATGGTCCTTTTATTTAAAGTGACCAACAAGTTTCCTGCAAATGCTTTCTTTAGTGTTGAGGTGACAAACAGATCAAGATTTAAACCATTTCACATAAGGCGAGGATTGTCTTGTAAAAAATTTACATGGATATTTGTAAACAGTGATTTGATATGGTCTCATGAGTGCTTACATAATGGGGCAGAAGAAAAATATTTGGCCGGAGTTTGATTATTAGGGATTGTTACATATATTGTTCCAAATGAGCCATCCTGCAGCAGTTTATCCACTTTATAATCTGGTTTGCTGGAAGTATTCTGCCGGAATAATGGTGAATGTTTCCATGGTGCAGTGGTAGCCGTGTTAGGATGGCCATTCTCCTTCCTTTCACTACCTGTGTGTTATCACTCCTGCTATGACGAACAACAGCCTCTGAACCCGAACTACAACCTGAAAATGTTGCAAATTTTGACAAAGATGTCTTTTTATTTTTGTTGTTTGGCACTATTGGGACTTTTTAATGCCACACTGCCTCGTGCACACGTTCCACAAAACAACTTCTCTCCTGATACCATTTCACAAATATACTGTTCCAGCATCCTGAGCTCAGCAGCGTGGAAACACTGACCAAACAATCCCAATAACATTTACTGCTATTCCAGAATAGAGAAGGGTACAAGGCTTTTCTATAAAGCAGGTACAACACTAACAAAGTATGGAGATGGAATATAATCTACAAGGGGGCTTCAAAAAGCTTGTGGAAAAAGATCACAGCTTTGACATGGTTTAAATTGCATGGCCCTCACTTTAACATCGACCGAATTAAAGGCTGGTATCAACGCTTGCAGAAATGTATTAACCTAAATGGAGCGTGTTGAAAAATAAACATCATAACTTAAGCTGTTTTTTTCCCAACTGTACTTCATTGATGAACTTTTTGAAGCCTCCAAAGCATAACATTACTCAAGCACCACATTCAATCACTCTGATTAGCAGAAGGCAGTGTAATCAAACTTAAAACATCACTTGAAGTGATAGTGATACAGATGGATGTCTCAACATTTTACTATTGATTATTTTATTATTATTGATTGGATCATTCAAATGAAGATCAACTTGAATCCCAGTCCTCTGTGAAAGGATTTGTTCCTCAAAAGAGCAATTCTGCAACACGACCAAGATAAGAAACTGTCAATACGATTACAGGTCAAGTTTTAATTTTAGATAATAGTTTATTTACCTGGACCTGTCCCAGCAGCTCCTCCTGTTTGCGGAGGCTGGCCTGTACTCTCTGGTTATAGGCCCCATACAGCTGGTCCAGCTGGGAGAGAGAGAGCTGCTCTTCGTTTATGGCGCCGTCCTGGGCTAGTGCCGTCAGGAAGGTGACGGACATGTCAAAGGTCACAGCCTTGATCTCTCCTTCCAGGGTCTCCCTCTCTGCCTTCATCTCATCCAGCTGGGTGAGCTGGGAGCGCAGCACGTTCACTACCTGTGTAAAGACGGACCAGATAGATGGAACAGGGGAGTAGAACAATAAAAAGCTTGTTTTGGAGATGGATGTGCACACACAGTTTGACCTTTCCACCACTTTCAGTTAATTAGATCACATTAATCCCAAACCTCTCGCTCCTATTGTATGACTATAAAATACAATACAACTTGAGCATGAAAGCAGTTCGGCCAGACTTCTTCCGCTCTCGTTCCCAGTTCTGCTTGCTTAGTTATTTAAGTTCCCAAGTGAAACACAATGCAAAGTCAGCAAACAAAATGAAAAATGGAGCTACAGTGAGGAGGAGGGACAGAGCCATAAAGCACACAGTGTCCACCGGGTGTTTCTGTACAGCAGGGTACTATGTTTATGTGGAACACAAAATACCCTGACACTAACAAAACAGAGCAATAAAAAGTTCAGTTATACGTTGACTGTCCTCGCGAACAAAGACACAGCGACGGACAGACACACCTCGCTACCCTGCAGAGTCTTGGTGGGGTTGGCAGAAGGGATGGCAGCGTTCAGCTCGTTCTCTGGTTTACACAGCAGGGCGATCATGTCACAGTGGGTGTTGTAGCGGTCCCGCACCACCTGGTCTGCCTGCACCGCTTTGTCCAAAATGTTGCGGAAGTTAGCACCCTCTGGGGGAGAGACAAGAGGACAAAGAGGAGTCACACATGCATAGTAACAGCCCAAAGAGAAACAAACACGGCTATGTTGGTGTGTTCAGAAAAAGTCATTACATAACAAAAAATAGGTGCAAAAAACAGTTTTCATGTTTTTATGTTCAGTGTATGATATTTAGTCAAATCTAGCAGTTAAGCTGCAGTATCAGGCTGTCCCTCATTAGAGCCGACAGGGCCCAGACTCAAACACAGGAGGTGACGATAATACAACTTATCGATGGATGACAAAAAAAAAACAAAAACAAAAGATGTATTGTAGAAACATGATGGGCTAGTGTGGTATGAAACAAAACCGACTGGCTTTATAGACAGAAATGGCTCATTCTCAGGTAGGGATGCACAGATTGTAAAATTCTTGGCCACTAAAAATTAATCACAATGACATTTGGCTGATATATTATCAATATCAGCAAATATTAGTTGGTATCGACACCCAGCCTGTAAATTGGTGCATTCCTATTCTAAAGTAATGAAAACAATAGTGTGGATTCCTACACTATTAAAAAAAAGAGACCTAAATCCCTATTAAATAAATAAATAAATAAATGAATACATACATACATACATACATAAATAAATAACACACTAGGCTTTAAATTGAACACAAAATTACAAAAAGGCTTTATAAACAATACAGAATTGAGTGAAACTGTGTTGTGTCTTTGTCAGTTTCATTCATTCATTACCTCCGCCAAGGAGGTTATGTTTTTGCCAGGGTTTGTTTGTCTGTCTGTCTGTCTGTTTGTCTGTCCGTTAGTGTGCAACATAACTCAAAAAGTTATGGACAGATTTTGATGAAATTTTCAGGGTTTGTTGGAAATGTGATAAGGAAGAAATGATTAAATTTTGGTGGTGATCGGGGGTGGGGGGGCCCACGGGGGGGGGGGCGCAGACCAGAAAATTTCATCAAAATCTGTCCATAACTTTTTGAGTTATGTTGCACACTAACGGACAGACAGACAGACAGACAGACAGACAAACAAACCCTGGCAAAAACATAACCTCCTTGGCGTGGGGGGGCCCACTGATCAGCCTTGGCGGAGGTCTGCGCTCTCCGAGTGCTTCTAGTTTAATTTGTATTTTGTGTGGATTATTGAATTTTTCCTGTTAATGACACAAACACTGTCTGACACACATCTTTTACAGTTGTGTTTTGTGGATTATAACATCTGTACTAAATGAAGACATTTTTAAAAAACTATACTATCTAACTATACTATCTTCCTTTTTTAGGTAAAATCATTGAAAAGGCTGTGTCCCAACAGCTAAATTACTTCTTAACAGTCAACAGCTGCTTTAACGTCTTTCAGTCAGGTTTTAGACCACATCACAGCACTGAGACAGCTCTGCTCAAAGTATTTAATGACATTCGCTTAAACACAGATCATGGCAGATCTTCAGTTTTAGTGTTACTGGACCTTAGTGCTGCATTCGACACACTCGACCATGATATATTACTTGATCGACTGGAAAATTGGGTGGGACTATCTGGCACAGTTCTTGATTGGTTTGCATCCTACTTAAAGGGCAGGGATTATTTTGTGTCAATAGGTTACTTTAAATCTGAGCAGACCAAAATTACATGTGGAGTCCCCCAAGGCTCCATCCTGGGGCCCCTTCTGTTCAACATCTACATGCTTCCACTGGCTCAGATCATAGAAAAAAACAAAATAGATTACCATAACTATGCAGATGACACACAGCTCTACATTTCAATGTCCCCAGGTGACCATAGCCCCATACAAGCACTGGGTAAATGCATGGAGCAAATATCTGAATGGATGGGCCATAACTTTCTTCAGTTAAACAGAGAAAAAACTGAGGTAGTCGTTTTTGGACCCAAGGAGGAGCGTCTTAAAATCAGCATGCAGCTCCAGTCACTTCAGTTAAAAACTTCAGACCAGGCCAGGAATTTGGGTGTTGTCATGGATTCAGACCTGAATTTTAAAAACCACATACAAACAATTACAAAGTCAGCTTACTATCACCTCAAGAACATTTCTAGGATTAAAGGACTGATGTCGTAGCAGGACCTTGAAAAACTTGTCCATGCATTTATCTTTAGTCGAGTTGACTACTGTAACAGTATCTTCTGTGGTCTGCCTAAAAAGTCTATTCGACGACTGCAACTGATCCAGAATGCTGCTGCTCGAGTCCTCACTAAGACCAAGAGAGTGGACCACATCAGCCCGGTTCTGAGGTCTCAACACTGGCTCCCTGTCTCTCAGAGAATAGACTTCAAAATTCTCTTACTAGCATATAAAGCACTGAATGGTTTAGACCCAAAATACATTAGAGACCTTCTAGTCCAGTATGAACCATCCAGACCACTCAGGTCATCTGGTACAGGTCTGCTCTGTGTTCCCAAAGTCAGAACTAAACATGGAGAATCAGCGTTCAGTTTCTATGCTCCATATATCTGGAACAAACTACCAGAAAATATCAGGTCTGCTGAGAGTCTGAGTTCTTTTAAGTCCAGGTTAAAGACTCACCTGTTCACTGCTGCCTTTGACTAAAAGGCTTTTGACTTTTTAAATTTTATATTCTCTTTGAAACTCTGCACTGCAACTTTTACTTTAATATGTGTGTGTTTTTATTTTATTTTATTTATTTATTTTTATTTTATGTGTTGTTTTCTTACTTGCTGTTTTTAATCACCTTTTCTTTTATAATGTTTTAAATGTGTTTCTTTTTGTTTCTTTTATTTCAATGTCCTGTGTGAAGCACCTTGAATTGCCTTGTTGCTGAAATGTGCTATACAAAT
The DNA here is from genome assembly GCF_902148855.1 of Sphaeramia orbicularis. Classification (NCBI taxonomy): domain Eukaryota; kingdom Metazoa; phylum Chordata; class Actinopteri; order Kurtiformes; family Apogonidae; genus Sphaeramia; species Sphaeramia orbicularis. The sequence continues at coordinate 10,585,645 of NC_043967.1, read as the reverse complement.
AAACTTGCCTTGCCTTGCCTTGCCTATACAGTAATTGTTGTTGAGCCTTTATTACACCATACTAAAATGTCAAAAATTAATACTGAAACTAAACAACAGTAAGACACTCTTTTAAAAGTTCTGTGTGTAAAATTTAAGAGGACACAATTACAGACATGGAGTTTCAATAGTGTATAATCACACAAAAATAAGAATCACTGTGTTTTTGTTACCTTACAGGGACTCATTTACATCTACAGTGGGAGCAGGTCACCATGTTGTGCCACTAATTTCCATTTTATAATAGGTGGCTTCCAATGTTTAGGTGCAATGTCTCCTACTATGTTTGAGGACGGACCAGAGTTAACATCACTTTATGTAAAAAGACCAGAATGGACAAAACAAATACTGGTTCTAAGTGGGGTTACATTTTTGATGCCAGCACGGTGGAGAGAGACAGGGGTACTAAATCACCACTAGATGAAACTAAATAACCCATACTAAAATTTTACAAACTAATTAAAATGGAAGTAAAACATAAAATCAAAACTCAATCTTTAATAAAAAAACTAATGGAAAATGCCAAACTATTCTAAAATGTTGACATGTACCTGCACGAAGAGGCTTGTAGAGTTCTCCAGAGGGGGTTCTGTTCCAGCGTTGGTTAAATTTGCCTCTCAGCTCGTTGTCTGTCGTCTCTTCATCATCCAGCATCTTCAGAGACTAAAAGACAAACACCCAAACAAGCTGAGTATGTACAGGAAATGCAAACATGTTAATGAGTCAAAGTGTTTTAAGGACATGCCACTGAAACCATAAAAATCCAGCTTTTCACTGGCTGAAATGAACTTTTCTAGCACCGTTATGGCTCTTCATAGAACAAAAGTGACTATGTTTTTGGTGGAAATCAGGACGTTTTGGTTTGGACTTTTCAACTCTGCCAACAAACTTGGAAGCTGGCTGTGTTTTTATGTTTTCCCTGCCGTCTGTTTATTTGTTTGTCAGCAAGATGGTGTATTAAAAAAAAAAAAAAAAAAAAAAAAAAACAACGGCTGGCTTGAATTGGTGGACAGACAGTCCTTGGCCCAGAGATCAGTGGATTAGATTTCAGTGATGATCCTGATCTGGGATTTCCGCCATCAGGGATGATTATGAATTTGAGTATTCGTGTGTTCTTCTAGTGGTGGAGACGTTGAGGACATCCAAGTCAGCTGCTTAACAGCATTATATTCATATGCTACTTCAAAAAAGCAAACCAATATGAAAGACAAGCTGTCGCTGAGATTCCAGTTCTGTAAGTGCTGTTCTTTTTTATTTATTTATTTATTTTTTTATACTTTTTGGGATTTAGCATTAGGATGAGCAGCAGCGTCTGAGTTACAGGTCGGATTGACAGCAGTTGTAACATGATTCTAATTCGGTGTATGTATCATCTGTGTCACTGACCTCGTCCAGGATCTCTCTGTTGCGGGTCAGTAGCTCAGGCAGGTCTTTGATCAGCTGTTCGATGCTCTGCAGACCGCCTTGCTGGACGATATTGCGGGCCTTCTCGGCGATGGACTGTGGGATAGAGTCTCCTGACAGATCTTCTAAAGCAGCTGGCAGGTTTAGAGACGCCAAAACCCTGAAGACAAGAAACATCAGTTAGGATGATATACGTCACATTATAAAAGAAGAGCTGAGATGTTTTTACCGTGTCCCAGGATATTTGAGGAGTTTGTTTGACGTGTGGTATAATAAATGCCGATATGGTGTACATAGAGCTTGTAAGCTTCTGTTATTGTTATTACTATTATTTTTATTATTAATAAGCTGCCATAATTACACTTTTGCTTCTGGTTATTTTCCTCACAAACGCACAGTTTTAACAGGGACAAAAATATCTGTGTAAATATCTTTTTTTTAATATATATAAGGAGTATTACAGATTATTGTGGCTAAAATGTCTATAGTCACAATTCTCTTGAGTTTTTTAGGGCATGAAGTGTTCAGTTGATGGGCTTTAACCTACAGGAGTCTGTGCAGCGTTACTTCACATCCATTTTATGGATGTGAAGTCATGACGACTGAAACCAGATTCTGCTCATCTCCTCAGAAATGACAGTAAATGATGAGTTCAGACTAACCTTGTGAAAACTGTGAAATGTCAGTGAGAATGGTTTTGAGAGGAATCAGTCTGTTATAGTTTACACACTAGGGAACAGTGTTGTGGGGATAATTCCACAGGATGGCATGTCCCCCTGGCCCCCCCATGAAATTCAGAATGTGCTTCTTATGAGTGATGTTCGCGGATATTCTTGCACAGCCAAAAAAATGTGTAAACCTGAACTTAATTGCAAATAGTTCAGATCCTTCCATTAGATATTTACTGCAGTGATTAATATGTTTCAGATGCAATTTAACCCAAACTGATGCAGTGAGTGGCTTCTCATTTCTGAAACATCAGTTTGATCGAGAGCATAAAGATTGGACTGTGTTTAAATGATACAACAAAAAATTACATGTCTGACTTTTTTTGGCCAGCCAGTATTTAATACTATAAGAGTTTACATTTTTCCATAGCCACTTATTCCATTGCTAGGTGCTACATGTTGTGGTACCGCAGCCAGTGTTTTGCTCCTTTAGAAGACAACTGCAACAATTATACATTCACCATCATTACTGTTCTGTTAAGACAGACCAATCAATCAGGACAGACAGGATGTTTTACAAACATGGATTGTAGGTAGTACTTTGAGAAACAGTACCTACAATCGTGGATTTTTGTGGTTACTTTGGTATTCAGTTACAGATATGAGCAATCGCTTTGTATTTGATGTTCACTGAAGCAGATTTATTTATTAATTGACTTTTGGATTTAGGTATTTATTACTTTGACTTAGTTGGTCAGTTCAACAGTTCTCATCTACAGTTTTTGGAACCTCTTCTGTATAACAGCCTTTACTTTAGTAGATTAATGTTTTGTGTTGTCTTGTATGGCATTCACTTTAATTTACCCACTCACAAAAACACTGACATAGATACTACCTATTGGAGATATGACTTTATTATCCATTGCCCCACCATAGTTACTAACCATAAACAAATATTTTACTAACTCACTCTAAAATGATGTCAAAATCCATTCTGTAAACAGCATCAAAAACCTGTTGGATACAAGTTTTTGTCTTTCTTTGAGCACTACATTAAAAGCATTAGTGCTTTTATTGACATTATAATATCAGACACACTCTCGTGTAATGAATTTTTCATATCCATCTGTGCACAGGCATGAACACTGATGGAAACATGCACAGGAAGACAACATCATCCGCACACTGACATACAAAGGCAGCAGCTGAGCAGAACAGGTGCAGAGACTTTAAGAGCAGAACGTACCCGTTGCAAAGATTGGTGGCCTCCCTCATGGTTCCCACTAGTCTGTTAACAGTCTCATTCTTCCTCTGGTTGTAAATGCTCATGGACTGTTGCACTGCCATGGGAACCATCTTCTCAAACAAGTCTGAGGAAGGAAGAACAGCACAGACAAGTAAAAACTGAGCCACTAAACACTGGCCAAGTACACCAGCTTTATGTAATCCTCTTTCGCATATGAAAGTTGACTGGGTATTTATTGATTTGGACAAAGTCTCACCAAACTCTAAATCTAATCTGGTTTAAAAGAGCTGTAGCTGACAATTTAAAATGTTTGCCCTCTGTGCTATGGTTATTTCAATGTCGCGTGTATTTTTCTTAATACAATACGGTGTTCAACTATCATGTGTGAGTGCTGTACCTGTAAATTTCTGGCTGAGTGGAGGTGTAATGGCTGTGGCTTTGACCAGCGCCGCTTTGCCGATGTGGTCCAGGTCCTTGACCTCAGGAACCCGGTCGTGGTAGATGAAGTCGTTGTCTTTTTTGGCTGCGGTGAGGGCTCGGTTGATCTTGTCACTCAAGTCCTTCACACTCACGTATTCGTCATAACGAGAGGCGACTGTTTTAACCAGCTCTGCTGCGTGCTAGAGCCGATGACAGATCAAAGGACAGAAGATAAATGGAAAACAGACTTCACTTTAGTATTATTGAAGTAGAACCAAAATATATTATCCATAATGGACACTTATCCAAACATGAAGCACCGACAGATATTACAGATGATTTGTATAGAGAGTGTATACTGCCACAAGTCATTTACAATAAATAAATGAATAAATAGTTGTAATTTCTTGCAAGTTTGAAATTATAATTAAAAGTTAATGATTAAATATAAAAAATTAACAACTAAGTTAAAGCCACGGTACTTAAACTGTTTTATTCTTCATTTATCATCATAATGGAAAACAAATAAAAACAGAAATATACGTCATAATTCACTATTCAGTATATGAAAATATGGTTCATATTGTACAGCCCTAGTTGTTTTGTTTGTTATTCAGGAAACTACACCAAGTCCATTCGTACTTTTATTGGCACAATTCAACCAACATTTATCTCAGTATGACAGCAAATTGTGACAGATGATGATAACCTCATCACATGTAGCAACGAAAACTGGTCCTCTAGTTTGTCTGACAGTGTGGACTAGCGTGTACCAGAGCTGAACCTGTTATAAACTCTGTATCTGCAGGTGTCGATAGTGTCCACTGGATAATTTTAAAAGAGTGATATTTTGCTTTTTTAAATGGAATTATGCATTTTAAAACATTTCCCTGTGGTCTACATAAACTGTAAATGCTCTGCTTGGGTCTGAATTCCTCATTAATTAAACTCCACAGGCCCATCTTCAACCCTATTTCTGAGTAAGGACACTAGAAAAGTCATTTTGAGCACTGGCCCTTTAAATGCACATAGATACAGTCAGCAACAATGAGAACACCCACAAACGTCACATCCAGTTAAAGCTGAGGGGGAAAACAAACCAGTCTCTGTCATTAGCCATAATGCCAAAGAGTTGCTGTGTGCCCTTTTGCACCCCAAATTACAAAAAAAAAAAAAACCACCAATTTAAGTTTTACATTTTACTAAATAATAAAACGGAACCATAAAGGGGGACAAAATGACTTCAAGCTATCAGAAGAGAGTTTGGCAGATTATGGGACCCAACAACAAGACGTGTATGTCTGCAGTCAGCACTTCATTTCAGGTCAGTTTAATGTAATGTGAACCATTTCCAAACAACCACAGACTATGTCAGGGCTATCAGGAATATTAGATGAATTATTGAAACGCTAGTGAACTTTGTAGTACATTTGTAATTTGTGTAGATTTCCTCGCATCATACAAAAGTACACATTCAGCACCTAAGTAGAAGTGCAGATACTTGTGAACAAAAATATGGTAAAAGTAGAAGCACTGATTAAAGTTCTTTAATGAGTACGGTATATGTTTAAAAAAAAAAAAAAAAGTGCTGGCTCTAATGTACATCATGCATAAAATCAAATCTAGCCCTCTGAAGGACATTTCTATAGCCTGTTTCCGTGCAAAGCTAAAAGAACCTCAAGTCATATTGGACCAACAACATTAATTAATTCTAATTTGGCTATTTAATGTCAGGTCCTGAAATTATGTTAAGTTTAATTCATCATATCTATACCAAAAGTAATAAAGTCCCTTACCAGGTGACTCGATTAAGTAGCAGAAGATGTCTGGAAATGACACTTCAGGACACTGAGCCGAATCATTTGCTCAGTCTTTTAAAACGTATGGACAACTGTATTTATGTATGTCTATGAACTGTACCTATGAGCCACTTCACACCCCACCCCTCTAAGTTATTGGCTGTGCTGCTCTGTCCCGTTCAGCCATTTGTGTTCGTTAATACAACCAACAACTGAACATTTTAGGTAACTGGCTCGAAGTTTGGACATATTTTCAGTATGGACTACAACCACTGCTGCTGACAAAGAATTATGGCGTACTCGGAGAAAAGTTTGTCGGAAGTCTTGACCTTATATGTTCAAATGTTGTGATGTAACTAGTTATAAACGTAACAAATTAAGAAGGAATTAAAACGGGTTGTAGAAATCCACTCCATTTTTGCCAAAATGAATATAAAGATAGCTTTGCAGCACCTGGAGGGTTCAAATTCAAACTTTATGAACTATTAGGGTCCAAATACACAAATAAATGAACCAAAGACTAATAAAAGTGGGTTTAGCAAAATATGATCCCTTTAGGCTTCTAAACCAGAATTACTGAGTTTGAAGAATTTGAGGATATGTTCTCTCTCGCTCCCCCTCTCTTTTTCTCTTCCTTTGCCCTCTCTCTTTACCCCCAACTGGTCAAAGCAGATGACCATCCTCCAGGAGTTGGGGTCTGCTCCAGGTTTCTGCCTGTTAAAAGGAAGTTTTTCCTTCCATTGTCACCAGTCACAAGTGTTTGCTCCTGGAGGATTCTGTTGGGTTTCTGTAAATTGGCCTGAGAGTCTGGTTTCGACCAGCTTTATATGTAAAGCGTCATTAGATAACTTTTGTTATGATTTGGCGCTATATAAATAAAATTTGATTGATATTCAGTTTCAGACTAATGGATTCATTTCTTTAACTTGGATGCTCAGTCATTATTTAGGTATTAATTACTTGATTTGTCATGCAGTTCAACAGTTATCGAGTTTGGACATATGATTGAATTTCTGATGTTTCACTGTGTTTTTTTTTTAAAATCTTTTAGGCCTGATATCAGTCCTCTCCTTGTCCAAACTATGATTACTATATCTGCCTTGAAAAATCTACTATCGAAAGTTCGGGTTCTGGTACCTGCAGGCGAGCGATCTCCTCTCCAAACCGCTTCTTCTGTTTAGCCAGGATGCTCTGGTGAAGCTCGGCGTTGGCCTGCATGATGCAGTGCTTGGCCGCCAGCACTGGCAGCACTTCCTGAAAATAAAAATACTGACCAGGGAGAGGCAACCACAGAGCAACACACAGACACGCAAACAGATATGTACAGGCGCACGCACAATGGCAAAGCAAACCACAAAATGGCAGATGCACACATCAGCGAGGTCGGACCACAAACAACACCAAAGAAGCCAGTCACAAACAGGCAAAGAGCAGTCGGAGGTGTGCAAACAACGCAAGCACACACACACACGTATACACAACCAATGCCAACACCACCACGAGGGATGCAGAAAGAAAGGAAGACAACGAGAGAGAAAACAGAACAGGCCATGAGTGTTTCACCTTAAAGCAAAAGCTGCTACCACCTCAGACGTCCCACAACCATTTGTTTGGTTTGTGTGAGAGTTCAGTCATTCACAGGGAACGCAGATGCTTCCTACCAGATATGGATCAGTTTCCCTGAACTCATCATTGTTAGTTGGCAAAACACAGGCTTGTTTTGTGAGTCGGTGCGGCCCACTAGCAGATGTAAATAATCAGTAACACTAATATACAGTAGATGATTATGAAATACTTGTTGAGTTGTACAACAGTGATTCACAGTCAGGGATACATGCACCCCAGGGGGAACTTGTGAAGGAGATTTGATAAAATTATAAACATGTTTTTTTTCAAGAGAGAAAAACAATCAAATAAGATTATAAATAGATGTCAAGCTGAATCTTAGTAAAACAACTGAGCGAACTGTTGACATCATCAGCTGAAGCCCTTTTAATACCAATGCTGCAGAGGTCACAGAAAAAGCTTACTGGCAAGCAGAGACATTGAAATAGTTATCTAAATCCAATGCATAAATGTTTCATACAGCAAGCTAAAAGTAATAATTTAAGACTAAAAATGTTTAACAAGCATAAGATAATACAGAAGAAAAAAAAAAAAAATAAAAAAATAAAAAAAAAAAAAATATATATATATCAAACAGCTGAAACGTAAGATGTGGCTTTGGTTAATTTTTAGGACAAGTCTTGGAACAATGGCCACTTTTTACAGAATACTGGAAAAAACCTGATAATGCAATGTCTCTTAAATGCAACAATAAGCTATAGCCCTGTTTAATGACTGTAGAAATAAAAAAAAAATAGCAAACAGGCCTTCAATATGACCATCTGACATTCTGTTTGCATTGTGTATTTCAGAATCAGATGTTCTTGAGAGTATTTTGTCGCTGTCATTAACTGAAAACAAATTATAGCCTCAGTCTGGCTCATGACAAAACTCTGATGGCCTCATGAGACACATTTGTGATAGTTTGAGCTTTCACTACTTTGTTATAGTTGGACAGATAACTATTATTTCTGAAGTTCTATGCTGCAATATGAAAAGAACATATGTTTGTTTTTTTTTTTACACCTGGCATCCAGAAAAGCTCAGTTAGGACAGAATCTAGGTCCTGTCATATCGCTAATTATTATTCACAAACCATGTTCTCTTGTAGATGTGTTGCAGAAGTTGAGAATGTGGTTTACCTTTTGTATCAAGTAGTAAAAATAGCATGACATGTTAGACTTAATTTGCCTTAATTTAAATTGCATTTCCCGCACATGCACAGACTGTGGTGAAGATGCTAAAATGGCCTATTGTGTAGTCCTACCTTTACATAATTATTTATTTTAAATAACACATAGTGTGTAGTCCATAAGATCAGAATACAGTGGGTCAATAAAGGCAGACTTGAGTTTGTCTGATTTGGAGGTACACAAAAATTTGGGAACCACTGTTGTACAACACACCTAGAGATGCATAAACATTAATCTAACAAACCTTTATATATCTAGTTTAAGTATGAACACACAAACAGCTGGTGCAAGTCATTTACTTTCCTACTTTTGCATGAGAAACCCTGAGATAATATGTATATGTGTGTGTGTGTGTGTGTGTGTGTGTGTGTGTGTGTCTCAGAGTTACAGAGAGTTAATTAGTACTTCAGACACCCACGCTTAGATGCTAGAAACCAAAATTATACTCTGGTTTAGTAGTAACCAACAAATCAGAGTGAAAACAGGATGGAAATGGACCAATGAGAACAGAGACAGTCCCACAGCCTGAATACCACTCATCAAGTCAGTTCACACACACACACACACACACAAAACATACAGACTCTGGACACTCCACTGTGACTGTGCCTGTTGCCATTTTGCAGGGTTTTAGGTTAGTGTGTAGCAGTGTGTGTGCACGTCCTTCACATACCTTGGGAAGGTTGTCTTTGTACTGGCACTGCTTGAAGGCGTCACCATAGAAATCTGCCGCCTGATTGGCCAGCTTTGCAATGACAGCATCCTTCATCTTATCTATCGGATAAACAAGTTACATTTAAAGTCCAACAACCATCTAAACCATAGAGATCATTTACTTGAAGATTCAGTGATATGTAACAGTGAAGTTGTGGTTTGCAACCAACTGAATGTTAAGAGTAAAAGTACTCATTTAGCTACAAAGAATATTTATAGAATCTGTTTTTTTTCCATGTATGATACACGTATGAGTGTGTCAAACAAAGTGTATAATGTAAATGTAATGTAAAATACATTTTCCTCTGAGATATAAGTAAAAAGAACAAGATAATACTCAAGCAAAAGAAGGTAAAATATATACCTGAGAAAAGGAAATTAGTTATATTCCACTACGTTGACACTGGGTTATAAACAACAATCTCAGTTGTTGCATTTCATGTGTTCTACAACAGTTTTACTTACATCACCCTGATAAAACTGTTCTTACATTTTAGTAAGAGCCGAAACGAACTTACAACAAAAACTCCCCCTCTCAGCAGAAAACAGAAGTCTAATTCTTTAAGTGAGGTCTCAAAACATGATGTAACCTTCAAAACGCCTGTGCTTACAAACTCTAATAAGCAGTTCTGGAGACAGAACTGGGGCAGAGGCTGTGTGCAACCTGGATCAAAACTGCCTCATTATGACATAGCTAGAAATTAATCTTGAGGCAAAAAACATCATGTGTCTACTTAAAGATGCTAACGTATATTTCCCCCACTTCATATCTGCAAAGCTAGCTAATGTGTGATGTGTCTGCACTTCTAAACACAACTACTTCCCAAAATTAGTCTGTCTGGCACTTTATACTGTTACAGAACCTATGTAAAGTCTGTCTAAACCTGAGCTCAACCGGTACCTGAGGTGGCTTTAAGGAAGAAGACCTCCTGGGCCTGGGCCAGCATGATGAGGCTGAGGGTCCCCACAGTCTCAGGGGAAATGTCCATGGTGGGCTCCCTGTTCAATGCAGACAGGACTGTGTCCTTAATGTGGCCAAAAGCACCACTGGCCAGCTGCATGGAAAAAAATACAGACAGATACAAACATATGAGACACAACTGCCAAGAGTGACAACATTACAGGACTAAAACCAGCCTCAGATGAACATAATAGACATCCCTCGTCCATAATGTTTACAGTCAGTCATCTATTATTTGTCTTCATTCATTTACATCTACAGAGTGAGCAGGGTATCATTCAGAGTCTGCTATGTACTGGCACAATCCAACTAGAGTTCAGAATGGACTATTTCTGCCTTTATTCATTTTAACCTCTCAGCCAGCTTTGGCCTAAAGGGGTATTGTAATCATTTTGTCACCTGTCTGTCTTTTCAACAACGTAATCACATTATCTGAAGACCGCATTGACATATCTGCATCAAATTTATACTGTGGATGCATCTTGGCATGGACCAGAAGCCTATTGAAAATAGGTGACATTGACCTACTTTATCAAGGTCAAATGGCAACATGTCCTTTCAACGACATAGTCACATTATCTGAAGAATGCACTGAGATAAACGCACCAAATTTACACAAAGACAATGTAATGTATATTATAGGGCAGTAAGTTTCAACAGAATCTTACACTGTATTTGGCTGAGGGGGATTAAAAGTGCGCAGCACGTTATGTTACGTATATTAGGTGACATCCAGTGGTAAGGCCCATTAGTGTCACCTACTACAGTGGTGTCAAGAGGTGTTGGCCCCTTCCTGATTTCAAATTTTTTTGCGTGTTTGTCACACTTAAATGTTTCAGATCATCAAACAAATTCAAATATTAGACAAAGACAACACAAGTCAACACAAAATGCAGTTTTTACATGACAGTGTTTATTATTAAAGGGAAAAAATTCAGACTTACATGGTCATGTGTAAAAAAAATTATTGCCCCCTAAATGTAATAACTGGTTGGGCCATCCTTAGCAGCAACAACTGCAATCATGCATATGCCATAACTGGCAATGAGTCTTTTCTAGAGCTGTGGAGGAATTTTGACCGACTCATCTTTGCAGAATTGTTGTAATTCAGCCACATTGGAGGGTTTTTGAGTATGACCCACCTTTTTAAGGTCATACCACAGCATCTCAATCAGATTCAGGTCAGGACTTTGACTAGGTCACTCCAAAGTCTTCTTTTTGTTTTTCTTCAGCCATTCAGAGGTGGACTTGCTGGTGTGTTTTGGATCACTGTCCTGCTGCAGAACCCAAGGGAGCTTCAGTTTGAGATCACGAACAGATGGCTGGACATTCTCCTTCAGGATTTTTTGGTAGACAGCAGAATTCATGGTTCCATTTACCACAGCAAGTCTTCCAGTTCCTGAAGCAGCATAACAGCCCCAGACCACCACCACCACCATATTTGATTGTTGGTATGATGTTCCTTGTCTGAAATGCTGTGTTACTTTTACGCCAGATGCAATGGGACACACACCTTCCAAAAAGTTCAACCTTTGTCTCATCAGTCCATAGTATTTCCCCAAAAGTCTTGGGGATCATCAAGATGTTTTCTGGCAAAACTGAGATGAGCCTTCATGTTCTTTTTGCTCAGCAGTAGTTTTTGTCTTGGACCTCTGCCATGCAGGCCATTTTTCCCCAGTCTCTTAAGGTGGAGTCATGAACACTGACCTTAACTGAGGCAAGTGAGGCCTGTGGTTCTTTGAATGTTGTTGTGGGGTCTTTTGTGACTTCTTGAATGAGTTGTCGCTGCACTCTTGGGGTAATTTTGGTTGGCCAGCCACTCCTGGGAAGGTTCACCACTGTTTGGGCCTTCCTAATTCGAATGACAAATGGCATGGAATAACGAATGACCTAACCCTAACCCCCAACCCCTAACCTCTAACCCTAACCCTAGTGGTCATTCGTTATTCCATGCCATTTGTCATTCAGATTAGTCAAGCCCCCACTGTTCCATGTTTTCTCCATTTACGGATAATGGCTCTCACTGTGATTCGCTTCAGTCCAAAACTTAAGTAATGGCTTTATAACCTTTTCCAGACTGACAGATCTCAATTACTTTGTTTCTCATTTGTTCCTGAATTTCTTTGGATCGCAGCATGATGTCTCGCTTTTGAGGATCTGTTGGTTTACTTCACTTTGTCAGGCAGGTCCCATTTAAGTGATGTCTTCATTGAGAACTGGTGTGGCAGTAATCAGGCCTGGGTGTGGCTAGAGAAATTTAAACTAAGTGTTCCAAAGATGTGATAAACCACAGTAAATTTATGTTTTAAGGGAGGGCCAAGCCCTTTTTCACACAGGGCCGTGAAGATTTGGAATTCTTTTCCCTTAATAATCGCCTTCATTTAAAAACTGCATTTTGTCTTTACTTCTGTTGTCTTTGTCTAATATTTAAATTTGTTTGATGATCTGAAACACTTAAGTGTGACAAACATCCAAAAAAAAAAAAGAATTCGGGAATGGGGCAAACACTTTCTCACACCACTGTATATCTGAGTTAAAATCCACTGAACTAAAACACCCAGGACAAAACAAACACTGCATCTAAAGAGAAATTTTCATGTTTTCAGAGGCACTGAACTTATACAAATAGTACTCATCAGATAAAACTCAATATATGACCAAATGTAATATACACTTAATTCATTAACTTAAATTAACTTGATGCAAAAATTGAGACAAAGTCTATATGAAAGATGAATAATAGTTACAACTGCATTTTTGTTGTGAAAACAGGTTTTCTTTTCATTATAAAGATGCAGCTATTTAGCTGATATAGAAAAAGGGAAGTTTCTCTACCACTTAGAAGAGAAAAGAAATACTGTTTATATTGTTTCCCTGAAAAACAAATTTGAAACTGAAACAGTACTTTTCCTTGTGTACTTCCATAACAGACACCAAATACTCAGAAATATGACACCCACCTGATAGTATTTGGCTGCAGCCTTTAGTCCCTCATCGTTGTCCAGATTCTGCTCGGAGGCAATCTGACTGGCCAAAGCTGCTGCGTTGAACAGCACACACGTCTTCTCATAGCCCAGACTGGCCAAAGCTGCAACACAACCACAACACAATCAGCAACTGTTGGAACCCTCCCCCCACCCCATTTACTTAAAATGGGCAAAATTTCAAATGTCTGTAGCAGCAAAACTATAAGTTGAATTTATACCAAATTGGGTTTAGAGATTGCCAGTGACCCAGAACAGATGTGGTTAGATTTTGGGAGAAGTAGCTCAAAGGCACAATTTTTTATGAATTTTTAAAATCTTTTTTCTTCTCCCATTTACTTATAATGGGCTACACTTCAAATGTCTATAAAAACATACATTTTGTTTCAATTTATTTCAAACTTGCCACATACATAGAGACAATTGATTTGCTGACATCAGCACACACATAGACATGATGACATCAGCTGGATCGATGCCAAAATAAGCTACAACGCGTGTGAGGGGCAGAGTTTGTTGTGCCTGGCACCACTTGTTGTATTTATCTATTTTAGTGCTTTTTGTGAAAATACTAATTTACAATACAGACAGATTTGCACTTTGAAACAAAAATACAGGCAATGAAAACACTATAAACTTTAAGGAAAATACCAATAAGAGTAAAATTTTTTTTTGTTTCAACCACAAACAAACACCGACTAAAACACTAAAACTGTGATTTCAACTCAGTAGCAGTTCCACAGTTTTGCTCCTTTAATAGAGAAGGCTCAATGTCTAAATGAGGTTTTGCATCCTTCAGTGCCACAGTTATCGTTCACTGAGTCTCGTGTACTGTCTGCCTCTGTTCAACTGTTGATAATGTAAAACACGGTCCTTCACCAAAGACAAAACCTGACCATGTTTGAACACTTTATGAAACTTTCACAGCTGAATGTATTTCCTTGATGTGATAATGATGTAATGTCTGTGTTTGGTTTTTTGTAAATTGTTTTTACTGTCTGATTATGTTATGATAAAACAGGTTTGACAATGCAGCTTATGACCAGAAAGTCATACAGTAAGACAATGTAATACATATAATGCTATGCTGCGCTGACAGAGATATTTTATGGTAACTTGAAAGCATCTAAGGTTTAATTACATCTTTTGTAGTATTACTTACTTATTTATCAAAATATCAGGTGAGATCTGATGCAGACCACTGGGATTCAGAGAGCTGGTTAAGTGACCTTACGTATGTAACCATATAATCAATATACACTTGGCAACAAATGCCAGGACATGTTTCAGGCAAGTCATTACACAGGTTAAACAGCAGTGGTCCTAAGGCTAACCCCTGGGGTATGCCCATGCTATTGGCATGGAGGGTATGAGTCAAACCACTGAAATGAGATACTAGAGAAAAGAAATTTAGGTAATTTGAAGATTAGCATGTGTAGTTAACCATACTGAAGAAGGTTTTTTTTTAGGTTTAGGAAGACTGGACCAACTACTTGAGCTGTATCTAGGTGAGTTTGGAAGTTTTCACACAAAATCCATTCAAACTTTTTTTTTTTTTAACAATTCTGAACACTACATTTCAGTATGAATTCCCTTTGTCAGTTCAGCTCATACAATAACTTTTATTTGTTGATGTGAAATTTCTAAATATGTGCAAAAAAATTTTAAATCCAAAAATAAATAAATAAACAAACAAATAAACAAATAAATAACTGAGAAACTTCTCAACTATAAGTAGTGAGACTCTGATTTGTTCTCCTGACAGCTGGTTCAGCTGATTTAATTCTTTAGTTTCGACACAGTGGTCTTCTGTGGGGCTGGTATTTTCTTCAGCCAACATTTTCTGCTGTTTTATTCTACATTTTTCTCGCCCATTCACTGGAAAAAAGTCCCACAGTCATGGACTCCCACAAATCGGCACAGAAGACAAAAGATTCAAGCGTGAACAGAATGAGTGTGAGAATTGGAAAGGTTTTTTTTCTACATGGATTTCCTAAACTTTTTAAACATTCTCCCAGTCTCTTTCCATTGTTTTATACAATTTAAGCCACACACATGCCAGTGTTTGATCTACCCCTGCATCCTGGACGCATAAAATTTGAAAAAGACGCCAAAAAATATAAACAAATAAGTCCCAGGGGACGCACAGAAACTGTCTCAATATAGATACTCAGGACAAACTCATGTGAGTTAAAATGGGGCCCAAATGAGTGAGCACCAACTTTACAAAGGCACTTGATATAAAAAAACCAAAGGAGAGGAGGTTCTATGACCTGAAGGACATTAAAAAGAAATCCAATGACTGACCTCCAGAGTAACTTGACCATATGCTACTGTTGTGATTTGTCCATCACTCACCAGGAGTGCTACCACTGACCAGTGTGGATCATATCACCCTAAATCGCGATTCTTTCAGAATATTTACATTTGATCATTGAACAGTTCAGGAAAATATGATTGTGTGTCACTTTCTGTTTATATGTGTGACATTGTGAATTATTTGATCTGGAAAATGAAGATGATGAAACAAACAACATACTTTTCAAATTAAAGTTTTATTTTGGGACTCAATAGTATAGCAATGGGACTCAACAAAAAAAATCAGAAGGATTCAATCTTTTTTGGTGAACTCAGACAAACCAATTTATAGATGAAACATTGATATACATGTATCAGGCCTGAACATATTTACTGTTGGGTGTATTTCTATATGTGAGACAGATTGATTAAGAGACAGAATGACAAATATGTCATCCATGGGCAAAGTCCTATATGGAGCATGTATAAACTCATTATTCTGTCCTTTTGTAGCTGTCTGCAACTGTGTGTGTAAATAAAACAATTACATACACGTAACTCAGAGGACACTTCATAAAGGGTTGCACTTACCGAGCTTGACTGAGCCACCGAACAGTGATCCTTTATCAAATGCATCCTTCCATGTGAAGGTTAAGCAGAGCTGCGGAAACAGAGAAATGCTTTGTGTTCAAGTTCCTCTGTTCAGGAGGTTTAACCAACAATCATGCGTGGTGTTCAAGCAATTACCTCATTTTCAGAGAAGGGAAACTTGGGCTCAACAGAACACAGCTGATCGTAGTATCTAAAGTGAGAAAGAGAAATATCACTTGTCACATGATTGAGGAGCCTACACCTAACAAAACCTTTTCTAATTGTTTAACATGAGATTGACAAGGCAGTTTCAACAGGATGTGTTTTAGTTGAGTGGCTTCGGGAAGCCTAACAAATGTGTCACAACTCAAGAAGAACAAACTGTAATCCTAAACAACTATGACAAATTTTAAAGTATAATACAGACTATACACACTGCAGTACTGCTGACAAGGAAAAAAAAATTGCCATAAAAACAGATTGTGTGAATGAGCAAGTTGATAGGTTTGTCAATATCTTGTATTCCATTAAACTGTATATTCTATTGAATGCATATGTTGCTTTTATAGTGTGTAAGAAAACGTTTGGCTTATTCTATCAGCTACATCCTTTGCTGTGTTTCTTTGGAAGAAGAAAAGGCCAACTATAAAGACAGAATACAAAATTTAACAGTAAGGCTTACTATCAACATAAAAAAAAATCTGACAAAGATAGCTTGTTTTGTCCGCTGAGATTCTCTTATTGATGCACACAAGAGTCACGACGTCCTATGGTGATGTGATTTTCCAAGTGCAATGACTGGTCTTTACACATGTTGATCTGTTATCTAAAACATTACCTGCTGCAGAGTAGGTGAGCTGTGTGACATAAGTCACTATGGCAAATTAAATCAACAGTTAAACCTTATCTTGCAAATCCCACAAAAATGTCATTATTTGGTTTACTAAAAGCAAAAACATAATTTCTTTAATTATATTCTTGTAAATCCCCCTAAATCACACTAGCTACACACATAAGAGCTTTAAGTCATATTTGAAAAACTGGGTTAAATATTATGACATAATATTAGATTTTTGGTTTGAGGAAGCTCTGCCAGACATCTGACAATGACTCAGGAAGAAAATATCATACTGCAGTGTAAAAACATGTAGAAATCAATCAAGATAACAGTAATACCTACTGAGCATTTCTTTAAGCCAGGATGTGACACAGAACTATGAGTAGTATTTTTAGGAATGACATAGCCACTGCTCCTGGTTGGGGAATGCCCCATCAAAGTTCAGCAACTTTTGTTCCAGTGCCCTGAGAAACTGGAGTTAAAACATAAATAACCAAAGATTTGCCTATTACAGAATTACCTCTACAAGTCTTCCACCCACAAATACAGACATATAGGAAAGCTGAGATGAGGTGTGCCCTCTCGTGAAAGAAGACAGCGTCCTAGACAAAACAAAAGGTTCCCATGGCAATGCATTGGCTGTGCATCTGATTGGCTGTGAATAAAGTAGTACTGGTTGCCCCGGCTACCTGGCACATGGCTATCAGACAACTTGTGAAGAGACCTAAGGAGTTACAATAACAGGAGCTTGTAAAGAGAACTCATTCAGTGCAACACAGACACACTAAGCAGTCACTTCATCTGAAATCTCAAGTCAGGCGATGGCGCATCGACACAAAACAGGTTGTGTCTTCATGCATCTTGAGCTAATGGCATTAAAAAGAGGGAGAAAAAAAACTGTACTCTTTCAGATCTTGCTCCTTTTCAGGCAGTTCAGCTCCTTCTCCTCAAATAATGAACTATACACATACACTAGGTGCTTTCATTTCACCATTCTTGACCATGAATGCAAATCAGTACATCTCTTTCACTGGTATCTCAGAAATTCATAAAATGTAACATGCTTTGAAGCCATCAATTCCCTATTATCCTATTACTATTACAGGCCAGCAGATCTTATATTACTCCATTTTTGGCTCCGTTCCACCATCTAGCTTTTAGCATCCAGTGCCTATGGTCTTTATTATCCAAAGAGCTTTGTCTTGGCACTCATTTGTCAATTCCACTTTGCACTGCTGTGAGAAAGCAGCTCACAGTGGAGAAAAAAAAGTGGAGCCAGCACTCTGACAGCATACCTGACTACTCATGTAATCTGGGCAATCCCTATGCATTGAATAACTCATGAGTCATATACACCGAAGAAAGACATGGAAAAAGAACAAAGTCTGAATGGATATGTTACCTCTGGAAGAAGCATGTAGATTAATAACAAAAAATACTATTAAATTTAACATTTTAACATAATTTCAAGTGGGGAATAGTTATTAGGAAATTCAAAATCTGTGCAAAATTGTATTTTAAAAAAATATCTGTTATAATGTAAAACCAATTTAACACCAACTGGTGAGGTTATGTGGTATGATGTTAACTAAACCTGTGTACCAAACATAATCCTATTTCTTTCACAGTTCTATGCAAAGCAGCCAGCACTATGACACCCTCTCTACTTTACATATAATATGTATATTCATAAATGTCAGCGAGGTATTATAGTGTTTCTTTGTGTCGTTGGATAACTTTGTAGTGGATTTCGTTACTGAAATGATAAACTAAGTCCTCCTTCTCTGTCTGGTAAAGTACGTCCTGTGGTCGGCTGAAGGCCTCAGCAAACTGTGAATGACATCTGACTCAAAGACGAGCCAGCTCTGCTTTGACTTATTTAAGTAACGATGAATAACATGCTATAAATATCACATGTACTTAATATTCGCATCCTGCTAAAGCTACTATATTAAGTTTAACTCAATTCATGAGTAACATCAAAATCACTTCTCCTTAAATTTAATGCTAAGGAAACAAAGTGCATGTTCTCGAATAAGATGTAAGTAAACATCGAAATTAGCTAGACTGTTCTTAAATTCATATTTCAAGTATTTAATGTTGAGATAAGTAGGACATCCTGTCAAGTTTCAGCTGTCTCCCGAGGGAAACTTGCCATGTATGACATTTGACTCAGTCATTTATTATGGTGAGAAATGCCTCCTAGCGTTTAGCTAACTTTAGCTGCTCGGTTAGCAGTCGAGCTAACACATCTGGGTGCGGCAGTGACAGAGCTTACAGAGCACGACAGGTGAAGGGTGGCTTATGTGAGCCTTAGTAACAGCATGACTAATTCATAAGTGTTGTAAAGGAGTACTTCTCACCTGAGCAGGATCTCAAGGGAGCTCTCGTGTTTGTCCAGCGGCCTTCCCAACGCGTTCTTGCGGAGCTTGTTCAACTCCTCCACGGCGCGGATATACTCCGACTGCTCCTCGCCTGCTGGGTACGACACAGTTACGAATTTCGACAGCGGTTTCACCAGATCCACTTCGGAAGCCTTCTTTAACGGGACTGAAATAAACGTTGCCATTTCGGCCCGCGAAATTTCTATTTTAAGTCAGAAAAAAGACCGTCGATTAGCCACCGACGAACACAAACAACAGCGACTGATACACTTCCTGGTTTGTGCTCGGATACGTCAAATTACGTCATTGAGAACGGAGAGGCGCACCGCGCATGAGCAGTAGGGCTTTAATAAGAACCATATAATGTGCTCCTGTTTACGCTTACATTCATGGACCGTAAACAGGAAGTCACACCAGAGCAGTAGTTGAGGATTTTAGTCCTTTGTCTAATTTATACTTCATTTAAACGTGATTTGATCATAAAACGACCCCCCCCCCCCACTTCCAATATTTAAAAATCTAGGAATTCTGAATGTAATATTGTTCATTATCAAAACTGGAGGTCTGCCCACGTTTGATGTTATTTTTCAAGTAAATGTCTCACATCAGTGATCACATCAAGTACCTTCGCTGCTTTATCTAAAAGTTACATGCTAGACTTCACAAATTTTCTTTGAATTTCTGTCCCTTAAGAGAACCCCCCCGTTCACTTATAGACTATATAAAGAAGCATTCCACAACCAAGTCCAAACATACTGTATGTGTGCAAAGCTTGACCACAAGGGAATCAAATATTAGCGATGGACAACAAAAATAAATGTATCTCTGTGAAGGTGCTGTTAGTGGTTGGTTTTCTATTTTAATCAGAGCTTTAATTATTCAACAGTAGTGTGAGCAGTGTCAAATTAACTAGTTTGCAGTGTCCTAGTTGCCATAATAAACCAAAGAGAGGTGGAAGACGGCCTGTTGGATGTGGCAGCTTCATATTTTTGCTGTTACTCTGGTAGATGTTAGCAAAACGAAATGAACTAAATAGACAGCCATTGTTCCCTTCCATCCTCTGCCCTGGTAAATGCCCTTTGTCACAGCTTGGCTTGTAAACACAGGTGTTAGTGATGACGGTAATTATGGTGCTGTTCCATTTAGTTTTCCCAAGAGCCCAACGTAGACACATCCAAGGAATGGAGGAGGCATCTTAATACCAGATGCACTTGTGTATTCTCAAAGTCCAACTGTAGCAGCTACATTTGTTCTTGATCCCAGTTTTGTTTCTGATGAGAACTGAAATAAGCATGTTGCATTGCACAAAACTTGGTTGGTGAATTTAGTCACTGTGACAGTGTATCAGGGAGATATTTTCACTATTGACTACACTTTGGTGTGTGCTACTTTAACTGCAATTGTACATGTTTTTATTGGTCATTAAAATTGTATCACTTATAACCTACATAAGAGGATACGAGCATGTCATCATTCACATTGAAAACGGTCATTCTTTGTACAAAAACTTTTGTAAACACATTTAACAGTAATAATAAATTCAGACACTAGAGAAAGTTATGAAATCATTTATTCCCAGCACATGTGGTTGTGTACATCTCCAGCATACGATACTGTGCACATGAGAAGCATCATTGACATTAGGCTGTACATGAACAGTGGTCAACTCTCCTGCTCATTCTCTCATACTCACAGACAGACATTTGATCAGGCCATCAGGGGACTAAAACTGCTCATCAGGGTTTGTGGGACTTGGCTTTATATCTGCTCTATATTCACTATTATTTGGAGTTGATGAACACACATAACTGTGCCATGGTTCTCATGACCTTGTAAACACCACAACAGCTACAGTCCTGGCTCTGGTGCGTGGTGAGGCAAATACACAGATGCTTTTCAGTCGCATAATTATTTTTTTTCTGTTTTTTTTTTTTTGGATAAGAGGGTGTGGCTGTAGGACTACTGACTACACATCAAGCTAGTTTTGTGTTTTCAGTGCAGGCTTGGTCTCTAATATCTGGAAAACCAGGAGGGGTTACACTTATCAAAAACCCAATTATCCCTCCCTCCCTCCCTTTCTTTCCCAGCTTCCACATGCTCTTTACTAAACAACAAGCTAAACACAGTTTCATCATACCAACAGGAAAAAGTTATGACAACTACTGACAAAATTAAGTCTTCTTTGCAAGAACAAAAAAAATGATACACATGCGAACACACACGTTCTGACACCTAGAGGCGTGCAATTCACACAAACACACACTGTGTGCAGTGCACCTCGACATTGCCAGACATTGTACCAAAAATTAACGGGTTGGGGAGGGGTCAACAAAACCAATGGAGACTCCCAGGACCTGTGTTTGTGAGGTATCCTGTCACTTTATCAAAGGTAAGGGCACTCAAACACACGCCCACACCCTGTACTTCCTGTGTTCAGCTACATAAAATACAAGATTTTGAAGATGGATGTGGAGCTGCCATGATTTATTCATCTACAGGAAAAGAATCTAAAATCAGGCTACTGCACCAATGCATTTCTACCAGAATGCTGCATAATGTGTTTTCCAAAGCAGATCCTGGAATGGAGAGTTCATGACATTAAACATGCAGTGCATAAGCAACTCCACTAGATGAGGGTTTAATCTGCCACCTGAACAATTCAATGAATTCCTCAAATGGCCTAAATTGTTCAGAGGTGATGAGGCTTTTCCACTGACAAACACGCCTATCTGTCTGCAACCCATTTGGTCCACATTAGAGTAGGTTTTTGGATAGATATTTAAGCTCTGCATGTCAGCTTCTACAGAGGTTTGCTCCTCTTTTTGTACATTTATGGCCAAAATCCCAGAAGGCATAAAACCACACACCTCTAAACCAGTGTTTCAAAATCCGCACAGAAAGCAGAGGAGTCCCAGATGAGGTGCAATGTGCTTTGTTTTTGATTGTGTGAATCTGAAAAAAAAAAAGACTCGACCGTCTTGAGCTAAAAAAGCCAATATGGCACCAGAAACAATGAGAGGAACAGCTCACCCATAAATAATCAACTAAAAACAGTAAAAACGCAAGCAGGACGTTACATTTTAAGAGAGTTGAGCCGAGTGTGACATCAACACAGCGTGAAGGCTGGGGGTCTGAAATCACATAGGATGACGGTGTGTGGCAACAGTAAATGAAATCAGTTCATCTGAGAAATACCAAGAAAGGAAAAACTGAACGTTGGTGAAAACATCCAAAAATGATGCCACTTCCACTTAGGGATTTAGTGGAGGCCCAAGTATTTCAGGGGTTACCAAACATTTTGATCCATAAATGGGTTTGGTTTACTAAGACAAACCCCTCAAGAATGTTAAACAAACAGAGTATGTTGTGATTCTCCTTTAAGTAAGTTAGTATGTTGAGATCGCATGCTGTTCAGCAGTACAGGTTATCAAATACTGGCCTAGTGCTGGTTGTGTGCATTGTGCAGGAAGGGCAACGAGCAATAAGGAAACTCTGCTTTCTTTCGTTCTCCTGTTGGCCACATCACTCCTCCCTCTCTCCTGGAGCCCCCCCTCCTTTCTTCTCCACACAGAACCATAGAAAAGACAAAAAATAAAATAAAATCAAAATACACTGAACGTCATTATCTTTGCCCTAACCTCATGCCCCCACCTCTCCTCTTTTTTTAAACTAATTTCCTCTGTTAATAGTGTTTTCAATATGAAACAATGGACACTCCCATGTCAGATTCTAACATTTACATGGCTTTAGCGCAGTCCCTGCTTTCCATCGAACAATCATTTAGAGAGAGGAGGAAGTAGAGGGGAAGAGTACAGGCAGGCAGAGAGGGACAGAGGGAGGCGTCTTCTCCAAAACAGAGGGTGGAGTATTAGTGATGCCATCTGTCCCTCCCTCGCTACTTCAGGATGAGATGGAGTCCTTCACCCAGTTCATCTGGAGGAGGAGAGGAAGGGGTTTAATAACAGGAACAGTCGATAAACACTATTCTATATCAAATTATGATCAAAGAACCAAATACTGAGGAAGACTGAGCTCACCTTCAACAGTGCTGATCAAAAAACAGCTCTCATCAGGCAGGTTGTAAACCATCTAGAAAAAGGAACAAACATTAAATGCTGCTGCTTCTTGGTGTTTTTCCTCAGAATTATTACCTCAAATTTGCAAAAAAAAAATTGGCCAAATGGTGAAAAGCAGTGATGAAAATACGACATGTCAGTTTCATCTTGCTATTATGACAAAATTTCCCTCAGTTTGACTTTTGATTATTGTTCTTTTCTCCTTTGTTCTGCAAGAGCCAAAGGACTGACCTGAATTAGATAAGGGGTTAATGAAACCAGGAAACAGTAGAGTGTCTGTGCTGGGAAACTGTAAATCACATGTACATAAATGACACTATGCAGTGTCTCTGGTTACATGACACAAATATACGACAGTGCTCAGAGCTCTCTGTCCCACACATTTATTCTACTTTCCAACCTAAACTGTTTTTTTTTTTTCCTGGAGCCTGGTCTGATAAAATGTGGTTCAGTCCGGATCAAACTGCTCCATATTTTTGTTTTAGATTAAAACCCTGGATGCATAGTTTGGAATTTAGAACCAATTAAAAGAAGTTACAGTAAACTAACATCAGCCATTACACAAAAAGGAAAAGAGCTGTTGCAGTACAAGGGGAGAGGAGGAGACAAAGTTTTAATATGAATATGGTCCATCAAAGAAATTAAAAGATCACTTTAACAAAAGGACTTTAAATTTAGAGAAACTGAACTAGTTTTAAATATGTAGCAGAAAGATGTTCAGCCTTTCAAGGGCCTGTATTGTGGGATTAAGGGATTAGTCAAGTAACATCTGGTTCAGCAGTAGGGTTTCAGTATCACCAGGGAATTACCAGGGAAAATCTTCAAATACAAACCTAATCTGCTCCAGGTTACACTTGAGGTGTAGGATCAAAACCTACCTATCACTATCTGACCAATTAAAGATCTAAAAAAGATCCCATGGTCTTGGAGTGTGATGAGAATGAGAGGTTCTCTGAAGAAGGAAATTACCCAGACCCTCGAACCCTTTTGGTTTCAGGACACTCTTGAAAAAGAGATTTTTAATTTCAATGAGCTTTTTTTCCTGGTTAAATAAAGGTTATAATAACAATAATATTTGTTCTTTACTGGCTCCAGTGCCAGGGCTACACCTGAAAGAATTAAGGGTCCAATTGTCTCACAGGCCAAAGAAATACATGAACTTAACAAAATTAACAAATGTCATCATAGTCAGAGGTACTCAAGCCTTAAGGATGCAACATTAATATTAACTTACACTCACTCAGTGGGCACTTTGCCGTTTAAAATTAGAGTTTGTTTTGTGAGAAATATGCACCTGTAGCTCTACATATTTGCATTTGATGTCAAAATTTTATGACAACTTTGACCAAAAGAATATTTTATTTTGTTGAACCAGGTAACAGAAATAGATGAAGAGAGCTTCATGATTTAAGCCCCAAATGTCCACTCTGTCGCTTTTACTGTGAATGTATTGCGACTTACGATGTGCTTTATACCAATGGCTTGTGAGGTGGCACAACACAAATCCTGAAACAAATTAACAAAAGACAACTCTTAACGGAAAGGGAATGTCCTAAACACTGGAAGTGAGGGCAGAAACTGTTGCAATTGGTCCAATCAAAGCAACCAATCAAAACAGAGGGGAGGCAGGAGAAGTAAGTGCTAAGCAGCTAACGGTTCTTGCTAGGATCCTCATCATTATAGATTGAAGGCCCTGTGTTCTTCATCGTGGGAAGGTAAGTTTATTTTCCAGTGAAATAATAGTGTGGAAGAAAATGGTGTGGAAGCACTCAGTTACAGGAAAAACTATAGTACATTTTTGTGTGTATCCATTTTCTTTACTCAGTAGCATGCCTACTAATGCTGATACAGTTAGCTTATGCACGGTTCTGTATGATCATTATGATTAGCTAGCTAGCACCAAGTAGCAGTGCTAGCTATCACTAGCTAGCTAGCACCAACTTGAGGTAGGTTCATCAATTCATAAGTTTGTAAATTTTTCTGAGGGCATTTGATAGTCAAATAAATTTGATAGCCCATGTTTACCCACAGAATCACTACATTTCTGTGTATTTGTTTAATGTAATTATAGTAGTATTAGTATATATAGTAGCCTTTTCAATAAAAAAATGTCATTGTGAAGGCTGAAAATTGAACGTTCTTGTCTGTATTTATACATATTGCTAATATGTTAATTTTTCATTGAACACCACAAAGGCTACAAAAGTTTAGATTTTACCCATGATGTATTTAATTGCACTCAGCATACTATTTTAATATATTCAGTGAATTTTAATATACATTTGCAGGGAGACCCTGGAACAACTCTTGGCCTGCTTAACCTGCAGATCTTGAAGGGCACCTTAGCCCTTATTGACACTTGCATTGCTAGGAAAACTGAACTGATCAAAGGCCAGAAATAGTTTTCTGAAAAATAAACACAATATCATTTTTATTTTGATTATTTTGTTTTCATGTTATAAGCAAATCATGTGATCTGGACTGGACACCTGACTCATTATTTGTAGATCTGTAAAAAAATAAATAAAAACTCAATTAAATGGCTTTGAATTTACTTTTTAATGATATTCACATTCTGCATCTCTGCAGATGTGTTCAACCATTGTTCTTAGTGTAATGAATAAATTAATTAATGGCTTAATAGCTGTTCAGGAAGTCCTTTTCCTCTCCTTTGACAATGACAATCTCTTGTTGAATCATGGCGTCATGTCTTAGCAACACCCTTCAACCAGTATTTCTCGATTCTACAAAATTAAGAGATTCTCAATAAAACTGTGAAGATTTTACATTAAAGTAAGCATGAAACTGACCTGTCACTTGACAAATTATAGGTCTGTCATGATTGTTTGTTATGACTAATTTCAAGAGGAAATTTCAGTCTACTTCAATTAATACCACTGCAATGGTGAGCTGATTCAGGAAATGCAGCGTTGCCAAACTATGCTCAACAGCATGATAGGCTATTTATGCATTTCTATAAAACAAACTAACATTTGTTCAACATAAGCAGCAGAGGACCTAGCAGTGAACTGTTAACTATGAACTTATGAATTGATGAAACTACCTCAGGTTGGTTCTAGCTAGCTAATGATAGCTAGCAACGCTACTTGGTGCTAGCTAGCTAATGATAATGATCATACAGAACTGTGCTTAAGACAATTCTATCAGCATTTCCTCCGTGTTTCCTGTCAACTGAGCACTTCCACACTATTACTTCACAGGAAAATAAACTTATCTTCCTACGACGAACACAGGGCCTTCAATCCACAATGATGACAATCCTAGCAAGATCCGTTAGACCCTTAGCGCTTACTTCTCCCACCTCTCCTCTATTTTGATTTGTTGCTTGATTGGACCAATCACAACAGTTTCTGCCCTCAGAAACTCTGTCACTTCTGGTGTTAGGACATTCCCTTTCCATTAAGAGCTGCATTTTGTTAATTTGTTTCGGGATTTGTATTTGTGTTTTGCCACTTGTAGATTTATCTCGGCACTTGTGCAAGTGTTTAATAGTTTGTAAATTTGTTTCCTAAAATTTTAATTTGTTTTCACATTTGCAAGTGTGTTTTATGACATGTAAATTTGTTTTACAAATTTAAATGTGTTTTCTAAATGCAGTTTTGTTTTCAAATTTGTCAATGTGTTTTTTGAAATGTAAATGTGTTTTGCACTTCTTGGCCACAGTAATATTCTGTGTGTGTTTTGTTTTTTGTTACCTGGTCGCTGAGCAGGATGTGTATGCCTGTAGGACCCTGTCGGTACACGTTGTTAATCTTTCCTAGTGGAAGGCTGCACACACACGCCATCTTGCGGATGAGTTCTGCTGCTGTCAGCTCCTCTAGATACAGAGCGTGGTACACTGTACAGAAACAGAGCACGGCGAGAGGTTGGAAA